>NW_019396899.1:40195-106637 GCF_000591075.1 Eurytemora carolleeae | reverse complement strand
CCCCCTGTATCCGCCCCTGTTAAAAAGAATCGCTTTTCACTAGTTCCGACATCAGAACAACTATGTGGCTCTGCAAATATAGAGATAAAATGTATAAAGACGAGACTTCAGAAAACTTTATTTTATATTTGCTTTTTATCATTCATTAATTTTGATAAAATGGTTTCATGTATTTTGTTAAAACAAACCAAAACATAGAATATTGTGTTCTGAAAAGATAAAATAAGGTGTTCTGAAAAGATAAGTCTTGTTTAAAACGGACTTGTTTTCCTATAACTGTAAACTTTAAAGTTTTATGTTAAAAGTTTGTTTAAAAAAAAAAAAAAAATTACAAACTTGTGTTTTAGGTTGATATTACAGACGCATTCTGTAAATCAAAAACAAAAATAAATAATACACCCCCCCCCCCCATGGTTATTCAAGTTGTTTAATTGGAAGAGTTGTAGTGGTTTCAACTAATTGAAGTTAATTAGGTATAATTAAACTGGAAAAGGAGGCCTAACACTTTTGATTGATTGATTGATTGATATGTAATTACTCTTTTTTTTCTTTTTCTGATAACATATATATATATATAATTGCAGTGTTAACCCTATAAACAGGCTGGTTTTTTTGACCTAGCACTCTGATTTTTGAAACTATCGCTGCAGGATTTTTTGCAAAAATTTTTGTCTTAGCTTTATGCATAGGGTAGAGTACAACTTAAAGGATGGTAAAAAGTCCGGTATGTTAAAAAATAAATCTAAATGGTCCATAACTTTTTTGTGACTAAAACAATAACAGATCTAATTACTATATTTGAAAAAAGCTTCCCCAGGCCCCAAGTCAGCTTAGGATGTTTCAAAATTAATTTTGAAAATACTCACATACTCACTCATTCTGTTTATGTTTTTTGTAAAGTGGGTGTGTACTAAAAAGTGTTTATGAAACACCATTCCCCCCTCCCCCCACCCCCTCCATCTCTTATTTGTTTTCCAGTTTTCAGACATGAAACCAAATAATAAATCAATGGAGTAATCTGCTTCCTACTTTGACGGCCAACAATTAAATTCATAATATTTCCGGGGATTTACTTCAGACTCTAAATCCCAAAAAGGTTTCCTTTTAATGTCACATTTAAACAATTCTTTCCTCCGGTATTCATGAGCTGCAACAATTTTTGGCTACCACGTCACAACATTTTTGTCAATCGGAAAACTATCGTTGTGCGCATATGCCCCGTAAAATTCCAAAACAGAGAGAGGGGGATTGAATTTTGTAGATCCAGAAAAATAATGAATTCAGTATTTATTTAGGGTTAGGTTAGGTTAAGACACTTTCTGGGCCGAGCGCTGCGGCCACGGGTTAGGCTAAGTTATGACACTTTCTGGGCCGAGCGCTGCGGCTAGGACAGGCTAGGGGGCCGAGCGCTGCAGCCACATGTCTTACATTTAAGACCCCACCAGCTGCAAGTCTCTACGCAGGCATCCCACAGATATTGTTTTTCTGGATCTACAAAATTCAATCCCCCTCTCTCTGTGGCAAATGTCATACAAATTAACCTATAGCGAAGGTTTTTCTAGAGCTATGATGGCGGTTGTTATTTAATGTTAAGTCAAAAATTAATTTGATACAAAGACATTTAACTGTGAATAGGGTTTCCATTTGCAAATATTTTGCGTAATTTTTGCGAAACAAAACAGAAAATATTTCTTTCGTTGGGTTACTCTTTTACGCGAAAAAAAACAATTTGTGCAATCTCTCGCAGATTTCATTTCGCGCAAAAATGCACTATTCCGCTTTTTCGGAACTCAGTTTTGCGCAACTTTTGACAAAACAACATTAATTTATACAAAATGATGCATACAAGTATAATTAACAAGTTTCATGAGAGCACTATTGAAGTTTTTGCACTAGTAAGGCATGCTCTGCATAATAGTTTCATTTTTTAATGCAATTTACCCAAACTTTACTTTAAAAGCTTAAAATACTTCACTAACAATAGTTCAGCCACCCTTTTATTCTTTCATCTTACTTCCGATATGCACTTAAAACTTTTTTTCAAGAAGTCTTATTCACATTCTCTTAGCACGTCAAACTTTAGTAAATTGAAAGATTAAATTCTATCAGGTTTTCAACCAAAACTCCATAATTGAAGATTTATTGACAAGAACAAAAAAGTTCTGTATTTCAAATTACGCGGTCAAAAATTTATACTCTTTGAACACTAAGGACCAAATAATGTATATACAGGGTGTCCCAAAAACATGGGAATTCAGTGACGAATTAGATATCGTCTTTGTTAAGAATTAGCATTGTAATACCTAATTTCAAAAGCAATGATATTATTATGTCTGCTAGGATTTATTTTATGAAAAGGGTAAAAGACTGTAAAGATGTGTTTATAATGTCTCCGCAAGATGAACATTGAAGACAGACAAGTTTACTCTGTTTGTATTCTGCAATTTTCTTGTTTTACTAAGTACAACCGTATGCAGTCAAAACGTAAACAAACAAAATGTGAACATAGCAGACGAAACTCTAACAGAGTACAGCTTTCTCAGTAGGTATCACTATACTAAATCAAAGAATTATTTAAAAAGACGATATCGAATTCGTCACTGAATTCCCATGTTTATTGGGACACCCTGTAACATATATAATATTAGAAAAAATAAGCTTTACCCAAGGTACTAATGCAAGGAAAGTTAATTGCGGTCGTGTATACTCTGCGTACATATTGAAACCAGTTCTCTCTAGGCGGAATTTGTAAACAAGAATAGATGCATCAGTCTTTGTTTAGTATCCGAGGAGGTTAAAAGCATTAAATTTTGATAATTTTGATAATTCACATAATATTTCATTTATTATGTAAAAGATGGATCCCATGTCGGGCTTCCACATCCGTCTTGTGTTTACATTACCGCCCAAAGGCAGCTAACTGCACTACGAAAATGCGCACACCTCTGAAATAACTTTCCTTCCATTAATTCCTTGGCTTTACTGTTGCGTACTATTGAAACCATACCGCCATTCGGCTTAAAATAAAACATTTTTAAAGAAGTAACATTTAAGCTTTATCATTGATTACTCCCCACTGCCAGCAGTAGTACATTTGAATTTCCAAGCTGGGTCAACCTTTCCGGTCCTGTATCACCCGAACATTAGGTAAAAAAAGCAGACACTCCATAAGACCAGCCGGTGCAACAAGGTTGACGCGGTCTGAATGTACTTTTACTGAAGGGTCAATGTATCCCCTCCCTCCTTCCCCCATAATAACAATAAAAATGTAATAGCATGAAAACCCGGATATGGAACCTTTACCTTCTTAAGTTTGACAAAATTCTGCATATTAAAATGTAAGAATAAGATAAAAAAAATAATAGTAGATAAAACAATTAAATTTTTCTCTTAAAAGTTTACAAAACCTGGTTTTCAAAACAGATTTTATGCCTTAAGTTTCTGGCTGCATGGACTTCAACAGTTTCCAGCAATATTTATTGTTCACACCCAGAGTATAAAAAGTATCTGAGATATTGTATTATTGGAAGAGACTGATTTCCAATGCTGGAGAAGAAACTAAAAGCAAAATATTTATATTTCCAAATATAAACATATTTTTTTCTTTCTTCAAGGAGAATGTTTATAAAAAAGAAAAATCTTATTTAATCGGAATTAAAACATAAATAGGTATGTCCCTTCAGTTGTAAATATGTCTGTAGTTCTGTCCCTTCAGTTGTTTCGTTTTTGAATCGTGTTTTTGAATCGTGTTTTTGAATCGTGTTTCCAAAAGTATCTTTTAGAGTCAAAATATTCCTTAGTGTAAAATATTCCTTAGTGTAAAATATTCCTTAGTGTTAAATGAACAAATGTTTTCAAATTTGAGCCTCGCAGAATAAATATGCAGAAAACGACCCATAAACGATACAAAAACGATACAAAAACGATACAAATAGGATTAAAAAACGATACAAAACGATACAAAAATGAAACAAAAACGATTCAAAAATGATACAAAAACGATACAAAAATGATACAAAAACGATACAAAAACCACCCAAAAACAAAATAAAAACGAAACAAAAACGATCTGTTTTCTGTTTTGGATTTAATAAAAACAAAGTTTAATATATTACAGTTTTTAAATTAATTGGAAGTTTTAATAAAGTTTGTTTGAAAACCATCCAAACAGATTAACAACACAAAATGATGATTTTCACTTTTTAAAACATTTTTTAAAGCATTTTTTTAGCCTATAACACCTTTTTAAAGCCTAATAAAATTATAAAAGTATACATTTATTTCTAGTCATAGAGAGATTCAAAAATATCAAAACTTAAAAAAGTATGAGAATGCCCACCCCTGGTCTCCAGACTGTTGCCCATATTGTGAAAGAATTGGATTATTGAATATTCTCGGTTTAACACAAATTGCTGCCAGATTTAATAAAAATATTCCATTTGCTTCTGAACAATAACACATTCTCTTCACATAGACAAATATATTTTCAAAAGTAAAATGTCAAGGGAAAATTTGATTGCAATGTTGAATATTACATCTTTGTCAAAAAGATTAAAAAATGTAAGATTTATAGAATATTTTAGAATAAACTACTTCTAATACCTTATGAAATAAAATGGTTTATCGACATGTATGCACCCTCATATCATCCAACCAAGAAGAGATGCAATTTATGCAACACAGAAAAAACCCTTATCCTCACATCTACACATCATCATCTTCTAAATCAGCGTAGTGAATTACTAAATACATGTCGGCATAGAAGAAAATATCTATTATCATCGATTTAGCAAAATGTGATCATGTTTTTATAAGTATCTACTAATTTGTATATTGCAGTTGAGTGCTGTATTTTTTTAAAAGGGAAAATCATTGCAAAGAAATGTTTGTAATAATTTTTTAGAAAATACGCAATATGTGATGAAAAAATCTTGGAATTTTAGTTGTTCAAAGAATTGTAGCTACTGAGGATCGTCATGATAGACGTGAAACATTATGTTTAGTATAATTCTTTTTTTAATAAAAATGTGAAGTTAAAAACTAAAATCTAATAAATATTACATAGATAAATATATATATCATATGTAAATTGATAATTTCACAATTTAAAAATAATCAAAGGAAATGAAAATATTTGTCCTAAACTTGTATTTTGTCTCGCACTTTAATGTTTATAAATTAGTCATCTTATGAATATTTTATAGACAAGAAAGAAAAAAGTTTTTATAATTTTTTTTTACTGAATATGTCAAAATGAACATGTTTTTATAGAGCCACCACCACAAAATCCAGAACAGAAGACTACATTGAAAAATGAAAAACAAATTATTATTAGTTTTTTTCACGGAATTTTAAGATTTAACGAAAGCCACCGTTCATTCAAAAACGCACATACAATCATTTTATTACTTTCTTCTTTTTTTCCTGAAAGATTATTTTTGCTTATTCAAATTAACTATTTTTTCATTTCGTTATCGGAACATTTAGAAACCTATTAAAAATCTGATTTATGTTAACTCGGCGATAATCCTGATTTCGTGTTGTGATGGGATACAAGAAGATGATTTAAGTTCTATTTTTAACTTAAACATCTTTCGACAAAGTCAATTTTGAAATGTTTTAAACATTCAAAGAGTTAAAATTTGGTTTCCACCAATAGAAGATTTAGTTTAGGAGTTTGAAGACAGATTACCGGATCCAAGACTAGAGATGGTCATAGTTTTTTCAACGAACCAATTTTTTTGTGAAAAAGAATGTTGTTTAGAAAAAATGAACAATGGACGAAATATATGGATTGTTCTGTATTCAGGGAAATGAAAAATTATTGTTTATAAAAAAGAACGAAATAAAAGATCGATTTAAAATAAATGTTTTTAAAAAAGAACGAAATAAAAGATCGATTTAAAATACTTTGAACGAACTTAAAAAAATTACCGCGTTTTTTTAATGAAAAACAATAATTTTTTGGAAAATAAACTTTTTTTTATATAGTTACTGAAGAAACGATTTTTAAGACCAAATAAAAAAAAATATTGTTTTTTTAATTACCGAACAAACGATTTTATTAAACTAATCATTTTTCTGAACGATCATTCAGAGAAAAAACGAACGACATAGATGGAAACTGAACGATAGTTTTGAGAACGAACCAAATAAATTTATTTTAAAAAGTGGAACTTGCCCATCTATTCAAGACCACTTTATTTACTCAGTCTTTACACTTTTAAATTGATTTCCCGGACACTGTCCTGCTTTTCATACATATTCAACCAACTATACATACAAACATAAACTTATCTTTAAAAACTAGTGTGCAGACTGACCAAACTACGCTTGGCCAGAGTACAGACTGACCAAACTACGCTTGGCCAGTGTACAGACTGACCAAACTACGCTTGACCAGTGTACAGACTAACCAAACTACGCTTGACCAGTGTACAGACTGACCAAACTAAGCTTGACCAGTGTACAGACTGACCAAACTACGCTTGACCAGTGTACAGACTGACCAAACTACGCTTGGCCAGTGTGCAGACTGACCAAACTACGCTTGACCAGTGTGCAAACTGACCAAACTCCGCTTGACCAGTGTACAGACTGACCAAACTCCGCTTGACCAGTGTGCAGACTGACCAAACTATGCTTGACCAGCATGCAGACTGACCAAACTACGCTTGACCTGTGCGCAGACTGACCAAACTACACTTGAACAGTGTACTGACTGACCAAACTACGCTTGACCAGTGTACAGACTGACCAAACTCCGCTTGACCAGTGCGCAGACTGACCAAACTCCGCTTGACCAGTGTACAGACTGACCAAACTTCGCTTGACCAGTGTGCAGACTGACCAAACTTCGCTTGAACAGTGTGCAGACTGACCAAACTACGCTTAACCAGTGTGCAGACTGACCAAACTACGCTTGAACAGAACTACGCTTGACCAGTGTACAGACTGACCAAACTCCGCATGACCAGTGTGCAGACTGACCAAACTACGCTTGAACAGTGTACTGACTGACAAAACTCCGCTTGACCAGTGTGAAGACTGACCAAACTACTAGTTTTTAATTAAATAAAACCAAAGTTGATGAACTTTGAACAAAATTCTTCATATCTTTGGTAATATTAAAAGCCCAAAAAGGCAGACCCACATTTGGGAAATGCCGGAATATGGCCGGTTATTTTGTGATTATTTAAATAACTTGGAAATAGAACCATCAAAAACGAAATTATAAAGAGAAAACGTTTTTTGTTTGAATTAAATATCGAGTCTGAAACATGGGAATATATTCTTTTTTAAATAGTTGAGAGGAATACGTTTTCTGACTGAGATAAAACAAAGATGTAAATGTTAGGATTACAGTCTCATTGAGCTTGATAGTAGGGATTTCACCAAAACAAAAGAAATATTCTTAATATTTTGGAAAATTCTTAATATTTCTGAAAATTCTTCAAAACATTACAGTTTACATATGGCATACAAAGAGATTAGAATATATATTAGAGTGGAATTTAGAAATCCCGCGGTATAAATTTTGTCAGTCCCTTTCAGCCTGAAAGGGAGTTCAAAGTGTACAAATCATGTAAATGTTCACAAATTATATGAAGTAGTTTACACTAATACAGTATAGTCCCTAAACTATCCATTCCAATTTCGAATTTTTTAAAGCTGTTAAATAAACTTTATAAAATGAATTAGGTGAATAAAAACATCATTTGATTTATAGTTATAACGGAAAATCATCATTTGTAAAATGAAAGGCATAGAGTCTACGTGAAATGATAATTGGTCAATTATGAAACCAGCCTCTTTCATAATTTGGTTTTCTTTTAATACTAATTTTAGATTTTCTATAAAATGATGTTCAAGGGCCCAAAAGGTTATATAGCACAAATATGTGAAGTAAACCTGCAGTATGGAAACAGTGCAACAAAATGGCGGTTTTACACTTTTTTCTAGTAAATACCATTCTAATATATATTCTATTCTCTTTGGTTGCATGTACCAAACAGAAATAAGTTACAACATAAGTGACACAACATTTTTATGACTGTATATCTGATTCTAATGTACGGAAAATATTGTCTCCTAAGATAGATAAAAACCTCATATGACGTCACGGATTATTGCTGCGAGAGTGACGTCATATGAGGTTTTTATCTATTTATCTTTGGAGGCGATATTTTCCGTACATTGGAGCGCATTGAGAGTAACCAAACCAAACCAAACAACCCGTGTTTCAAAGAGTGGAGTTTATAATTGAGATATACCAATTTACATTTTCAGTAGCTGAGTACTCAAAATACAGTAAACTTCTTAATGTTTCCTTCTTGTATACTGTACAGTTATAATGTACGTATCTATGTGTACAGTGTTCAGTATATACTGTACAGTTCTAATGTATCTAGGTGTACAGTGTTCAGTGTATACTGTACAGTTCTAATGTATCTAGGTGTACAGTGTTCAGTTATACTGTACAGTTATAATGTACATATCTATGTGTACAGTGTTCAGTGTATACTGTACAGTTCTAATGTATCTAGGTGTACAGTGTTCAGTTATACTGTACAGTTATAATGTACATATCTATGTGTACAGTGTTCAGTGTATACTGTAAAGTTCTAATGTATCTAGGTGTACAGTGTTCAGTGTATACTGTACAGTTCTAATGTATCTAGGTGTACAGTGTTTAGTATATACTCTACAGTTCTAATATATCTAGGTGTACAGTGTTCAGTTATACTGTACAGTTCTAATGTACATATCTATGTGTACAGTGTTCAGTGTATACTGTACAGTTCTAATGTATCTAGGTGTACAGTGTTCAGTGTATACTGTACAGTTCTAATGTATCTAGGTGTACAGTGTTCAGTTATACTGTACAGTTATAATGTACATATCTATGTGTACAGTGTTCAGTGTATATACAGGACGTTACAAAAGTAAAAAAAAGGCCTTTTTGGGGTGAAAAGCTTGTTAAAAACTCTAGTGCATAACAGAAATTGAGAAATTTTTTCAATTTGAAATTTGACGTTTTTTGTCGTAAGAAACAGCTTTAAAAGAATAAACCATGGTAAACTTATGCATAAAAATTAAGATTTTTCGTTTTGGTGTTTTAAAATTGAAAGCTAGGATCATGTCTTCCAAAATTAACCCTATCTCTGCTGGGGTACTTGAAAACCAGGATATGCTGGGGGGGGGGTTTGCCCCCCCCTCTAAATCCCATGTTTTATGTCCAAATATGACAAATGATACATCATTAAAAAGCTCTTGTGCTTTACTTTTAGAATCTGCCAAAAAAATGCAAATTTGCAAAAATTGAATTTTTTAACGCAAAATCCAGTTATATAGTAAATGTTTGCAAACAAAAATTTTTCCAAAAAATGAAAAATTATACATTTTTGAAAAGCCCTTGACCATGCCATTTCAATTATGCAAAACAAAAAAATTTTGCAAAATTTTAAATAGCCTGATTTTAATCAAGAAAAACTAAAAATGCGCAAACTTCCTTTGACAGGTTATTTGCAAAAAATTTGCAATTTTATTCTCGCAAAACTTGTGCAATTCGTTTCCTTATGTCAAAGGCTTTCCAAAAAGCTAAATTTCATCAAAATCTGACAAGTGGAAGTGGGTCAAAACAAAGATTTAGTTTGATACAGGAAAAAGCAGTCATTCAGGCATATAGTACTAAGGCAGTTAGTATTAAAGCCCGGTTTTAGGCCTAAAGGGAGGGCTTTGGGTATGTAGGAAAAGTCAGAAAATTTCAACAGCCTCAGACCAATACTTTTTGAATTATGTAAAAAAAACTACAGAGGGTCAAATTGACCCCCTCCCCAGCAGGAATAGGGTTAAACAACGAACAAACAATGATATTGCAATCTGCAAATTTTAATGTCATTCGAAAATATAGATTTTACATGAAAATGTACATGCATTCCTTCAAATATTTGAAATAAAAACATGGCATTTGTGAATTTTTTATTTAAGATTAATCTTTGGGACAGGGAATGGTGGGGGTTGGACCGCAATTTAGAGCTTATATAAACGATCTAATATAATTTGGGACACCCTCTAAGTTTTCCATAAGCTTAAAAGATCAAAACTGATCCAAAATAAATCATAGATATATCAATTTAGCATAGAAATGAATATCCAGCCATTCGCTATGGTTAAAAACCTATTGAAAAAACATGTGATGTGGTTTTACTAGAATTCGATTTGGTCAAAATATGCAACTATTTTCATATTATTTAAATCATAGATTTAGTAAAATCTACACCTCTCAACGTTAGCGGCGACAAATCTTTGCACAATATATTTTGTACATATATAATAAACATTTATAAACTTTTGATAACAAATCACATATAATTTGGATTAATTTTAATATTTATATTTCTTACGGATGGGTTTAGTATCTTTCCTTTGAATTGTTTTCGCTCGAAATCACTGAACGTGTCTGTGTCTTCATCTGGAGAATAAATTTTGTAATCATCTTCTTTAAATGCCTCATTATTGGTGTACTCATCACCGTGCAACAGATATTGAGAGTCCGGCGTGCCGGTACATGACCGCAGGAATCTCCCATCAGATATGCCTGGCTCTGGCTCTGTGGAGTCTAATAACCGGGGTTTTCCCGCATTTTTCTGTCCTTGCCGCTCTAACTGGTTTGGTTTGGAAAGGAGAGATGAAGAAGTTAAAATTGGTGTTTCTCTTGATTTTTCAAGCAGATTAGTACTTAACCTGCAAAATGGAACATTAACAATTGGTAATTGATCTGCAGAGATTGAAATTAAACTTTTGAATGAGATATTTCATATTGACAAAACATGAACAAGATATCTTCTAGTGGGACTCTTTTAACTTAAAAATAGGTAAATAATTCGTCTAAATGAAAGATTGTTTTAAGCCCAATGTAAATTACAGAAAATAAGGATTAGTTCTTTCTGAAAAGATACATATATTCCAACCTTGGCATAAATTTATATCCATAAAAAACCATGTAAGTTGTACAATGTAATGTACATTTAGGATGTTTTCCAGCACATTAGTTCCAGAATTTAAAAAGTTTAAAAAGTACACTCACCGAATCTCCATTTCTTCGTCAGATGGCATTGACTCTCCCCGGTGCCTCCTGGTAATTCATTATCAAATATTGAATACTAGCCTTATAGGGCGCTTCGCGCCCATCTTCTAAATTAATTGTGAACATGTTCTCTTTGTGTACATCGTAAAACAAAACAAAAATAATTCGCGGATTTTCACAAAAAATTTCGTGAATTTTTAAAATTTTCAAAAATTTAATGAAGATCGAATTTTGATGGAGACAAATATTTAAAATTTTGATCATTCATAAACCTTCACTGTGGGCATGTGATGTCCCACAAAAAATGTGGGCCGTTTTGACGTTTATTGGATACAAACAAACAAACAGACAAACACAGAAACACTCAGACAAGCCAAATTTATATATAGATTTCACCAAGACAATAATCAATTCATAAATAGGTTAACTTTTAATTATGAAATGAACTAACCACTTGTTATGATCTTTTAAAAACCGAAAAACAAAACAACCATTTAATAGGTTTTTAAAAAACAATCGTTTTTGTTTTATGAAAAATAATTAAAATTTGTGTCCAGGAAAATAAGTTTGTTACTGTTGTCTTAAATGTTTGTTTTTTTATCAAGAGATATAACATGAATGTTTTCTGACCTTAGATCTAAGGGTTTCCTATAAAAGGTTGGTAACGATCGTCAATAATTGATCATGAATTCGTTAACAAAACAAACAACTTCATCGTTTTTTTTATGTAAAACCAATCTTTTCAAAAACAATCGTTTTTAATAACGACTGTTTCGTTTTTACGTTTTTAAAACAAAACGATCCATCCCTAGTCCCAACACAATTTTAAGTGGTCCTAAATTAAATGCATTACATACCCAATCATTAATATTATAACCCTGTAGCCCTTTTTTAAAAGTCACTTATACAGAGCACCGCAACTGAGAATGATCAATTTTTTTGGGAATGTAAAAAATGAAAATTAACAGATTTAAGCTTGGTACAAGGTTTAACAAGTACCATTGTGAATTAGGTATTTTACTTTTAAAGTCTGTAAATATTTGATGATATCCCTGGCTAGTATGAGCAGAAGGATGATGATGATTATGATGAGCAGTGTTGAAGTTACTCCCAGTATTATTCCTAGTGGAACCTCTGCTCTGTCTGCTTCCTCTACGCCATCTAATTGATCAATCAATTTATCAAATAATCAATTATAAAGCTAATCAATTAATTAACTAATTAATCAATCAATTGATTAATTAATCAATGAATTAATAAATTTATTAATTTATCAATTAATTAATCAATTAATCAATCAATTAATTAATCAATTAATTAATCAATTAATTAATCAATTAATTAATCAATTAATTAATCAATTAATCAATCAATTAATCAATTAATCAATTAATTAATTAATCAATTAATCAATTAATTAATTAATCAATTAATCAATTAATTAATTCATCAATTAATCAATTATTATTTATGATTTTGAATTTTAATGCATACCAGAAAATTTAAAGAAATTGTAATATGCCTGCACAATTGTCTTTTTTCTTGAAAATTGATATTGTAATATTGGCTTTGCCAAAACTTTTAAACATTTGCTTAAAATTGAAGAAAGAAATATATAAGAGCTCGGCTTTCAGAGCACTTTGCGCCCATTTTGTGGTAATAATTTTAAACAAATTTAAACAATCCTTGCTTTTTCTTTGAAATAGTAACACTAAAAATTTCGTGGATTTTTCTGTTAACATTGATGGATTTCTAAATTCTAAATAAGTCAACATTTTTTCAAGAAAAAATTTCTCAATTTCAATTTCAATTCAACTATCAAGAAACCTTCTCTTGGGACATGTCAGACAATCAGAAAAGTCAAATTTTTATATTAAAAATCAAAATTAAGGAATGTTTACAAAATCATATTTGTATTTCTAAAGTGTATTTGTAATAAAAAACGGTTTCCCCTCAAGTTAAATCCTACCAAATCTGAAAAAGTAAAACTGAAAACTAAAATTAATTTTTAAACTCCGGAATTCTTTGAAGTCTGATAACTTGAACAAAATTTCTTGGAATTCTTTTAAATTAATTGAAACAAAACCTCCCCGCTTTCTAAAGGATGAAAAATATTTCTGAAGTTTGGTTGCAGCGTTATTTTGGAAGAGTGGGGGTAGATAGGCATGTGGCAAATATACATTAAAAAATTATTATAGAAACAATTTTACCTACAGGTTACAGGATGTTTCTTTTGAGCAATTGAGCGAAAATGATATATTTTACTGTATATTTTTAATCATATTTTTGGGGTTCACCCCTTCCCCTATTTCATATTTGCACAGATATTTAAAATTAATATACAACCTTTTCGACAACACAAGCATTTGAAGCGGTATTTTGTGACACACATGCATACATTGGGGTTTTATATAAACAAAATTAATTATTGTTAAATTCTAAACCTGATAAAACTGCTGCTGCTAATTTTGAAGTACTACTTTCAATCTCAATCACACTGCTCCGTCCTAAACAAGAAAATTTAAATTTTTTGTTGTTGCAAATTTGCAATTTTTTAGTAGATTCTAAAATTAGAGGATAAGAGTCCTTTATTAGGTGAAAAAACATTTAGTTGATTTATCTCGATAAAAAAAACATTTTAGACAACATCAGTAACTTATCTTCTTAAAAAAAGAAGGAAATTAATTGTAAAAAAACACAGATTCATGAGAAACATTTTTTTTCAAAAACTATCGTTTAACAAAAACGATCATAAAAAAACGATCGTTTAACGTTTTTTAAAGTTAAAAGGGTGTGGTTCGTTTTAGATCGATTTAGAAATAACGAAAAACGGTTGGACTTCTGGATACAAATAATATTAATATAATTATAATTAATATTATATAATTAATATTAATATAAGAATGACAGGTTCTTTAAAGAGCCTTCTCATATTTTACAGTTTCTGACAACCATTAAATACAGATTTACTTAAATTCATAGTTCAAAATGTTTTTAGAATAAATTACCTTTTGCATTTGAGGAGTAGATGGTCATAGTTAGGTGCTGAGCAGGTTCTAATCTAGATAGATTGAAAGGTTTAGTAAATTAACACAATTTTTTTTGCAAAAATAGTTTTTTTTTCAAAAGACTTTTTTTGTGAGAACGATTTATAGATTCTGATTAAACAAATATAAAAATGACTTTATTAATATCCTGAGTTTTCTTAAACAATATTTTTAAATATCTTTATTTTTCAAACAAATACTTTTATTTAAATATTTTGGTTGGTTTAAAGTGATAATTCTTTTAAGTTAAAGTGTATTTTTAAAGTTTGTTTTAATCTTCTTTTATCCGTTTCATCAGGACAACTTGGCATCATTATAAAACATTTTGAAGAGAAAACATCAGACAACTTGTTTTTAGAAACCAAATTAGCTTCTTTTGTAATTTCCCAATATTCAGTATTCAGTCCTTAAACTAATTTATGTCCCAAAAATTTTGACCTGATCCCATTGGGATTGGGATTATATTGACCCCTGCGGATATCAGCTTTTTCTCTTAAAACAATGAAACAATAATTATTTTTGTGGATTTGAATTGCGATTTTATGGGAGTTTTAAGAAAATTAAACTTTTTCTGTAATTCTGAGCATCTATAATAAACCTTCCCTGGGGTCATGTGAGGCCACACACCAAATTTGAACCTGATCGGTTCAGACATTTATGACGTTTATTGGATACAAACGGACAGAAAAAGAGAGATAGACAAGTGCTTTTTTCTATATTTAGATCTAAAGATTAAGAACGTTATTTTGGGTTTGTTTTTGAAAAGGTCTAAAAAATAATTGTGTTAGGTATTTCTGACAAAATGTCATAGATTATTAGCAATACAGATAGAACATTATATCTTAGTATAGTTCTTTTGTTTGTTTACAATAGCCCTGAGGCAGAGGCCCAAAGGAGGGATGCGGATGGTCTTTCTCTCTGTCTTGCAAATGCAATTCAACGCTGCCTGCGTGGAACTTCTTAACGTACTTTATCTATATTACAATGGGCCTCTGTATTCATAACAAACATTGATAGCTGTTGAGATCGTGTCTATTGGTTTGGCATCGATAGATTACAAGCTTGTGTCCGTGTTGAAATAAATAGCTGACGAGATCGTTTCTATTGGTTTGGCATCGATAGATTACAAGCTTGTGTCTGTGTTGACATTGATAGCTGACTCCCATCCCCCTTCAAGCGATGTATTTAAAGTAATTTTTACGACTAATTTTTTATTTTTGTAATGTGTCAATTTCTGAAATGCACAATTAAAAACGGTTGAAGCTTTTTTAACATGACACAGATTGGGTGAAATGCGAATTGGATTTTATTTGCGCGCAATTGCGAGCCTTGTACTTCCCCGCAATTTTGCAATTCCGCGAAACGGAATTCCGATTAGAAACCCTAGAAACAGTGGGTAAAACATACTTTTGAAATAGCAGCACGTTGCTTAGGCAACTAAATTCGAAATCTAGAAACATTGCAAAAAATTTCAATCGGAAATTTTGCTCCCAATATTTACGTTTAAGAACTTAACTGCATGCACTATGCAGGCATTTAGCATTCAGATACACAGATTTAAGATATTTAAGATAACAGGATTTGACGATAAGGTTGGGAGGTGAAACAGGATTTGACGATAAGGTTGGGAGGTGAAACAGGATTTGACGATAAGGTTGGGAGGTGAAACAGGATTTGACGATAAGGTTGGGAGGTGAAACGTTCTTCACTTAAAAGTATCCTCCACAGAGGTAATCAATCAAAGATTGAAATTAAGTGTAACTCTGAATATTTAACTCACTAAAATCAAATTCAAATCTACAATTATTTATCAATCAATTATGAGTCCTTGGAAATAATTGCGTTTTATGGCAAAACATCACAATTGAAAAAAATTAATTTTCTGTAAAAAACAGAAAGATATCCCTTTGATCCTTGATCACTGATCAGTCAATATTTAAAATTACCTCTTTACAGTGAAGGCTGGTGCGCCAGTGTTGGATATATTCCTGATAAAATGTATTCCTCAATAAATTATTTTCAATAATTTTATCTCTCAAAAAAATACATTCTCAATAATAAAAAGTGAGGGATATGGGACGGGAGGAGCGGACAAGTAAAATGTTTGAATGATGAACGCTTAAAATTGACCATAACCTTTTTTAAATTGTAGAATTAGATGTCTGTCTCCACGACATATTCTATTGAAAAGGGAACCTGTAAATGTGTTACAATCTCTTTCTCAACCCTCCCTTTCTCTATTTTTTTTTTGCAAAATACTATAATTTTAACTTTTAGAGAAGTAATAATTTAATGAATTTGTGTAACAATTTTTTAAAATTTTAAAGTCTTTGATCAAGGAATATTAAATCAAATAGCTATTGCATTATAGCATTATTTGTTAAATTTTTTGTATTTCACTTTTTTACATTTTCCAACCTTTATTGCCTTTTTTAAAACCTACTTTTGACTTTAAACATGTGGGGGTGGGATACAAAAGCCCTTCCCCCCCGGGTTAGCTACACACATAAAGATTCATGGATTACTTTAAGCAGAGTAAACTAGTGCATTGAATAAAATGATTTAAATAATAAAAAATGTAATTTATAATCTACTACCTGAAGGGCACGACTTTGCCCGTGGAAAAAAAATAATAAAATTTAAGAGAAAAAAAATCATAGAATTTTTTAGCCTATGAAACCCCCTGGCCACCCATGAGTGTCCACAGAAAAGTTCAGCCCAATCGGTCCAGCCGTTTGGCCGGCTATACGCAACATGTATATAAATCTCTTGTTTTATTATATTAGTAAATGAAATAAATACAGGGGGGGGGGATGAAAATCTACATTCCGTAATAAATAGCTGGTTTTTCCTAAATGAATAAATTTCATTGAATCCCGCTAATAATCTTAACACTTGACGTGGATTTAACGGTTCTGTCAATATTTCAGAAAGCTGTAACTTTCGATCACAATTTGACCCATTAAACACATTTTTTAGTCTTTTGTCTAAAATACTTTTTGGTCAGCATATGCATTTTGAAGGAAAAAGTAAAGAATAAACAAATCCGTAAGGTAAAAGATTGTTGAATTATAGACCAAAACACGTTTGATTTCAAATAGAAAAAACCAAATATGCTGCTCACTCTGGTTAGTCCGGAGTGACTTAACATTATGTTAAAAACCATTTAAAACAGAAAACCAGCTTTGTACAATGAGTGTCATTTTCTCTCACTAGCTGAGAGAAAATAATAATTAGATCAGTTTTAATAGGTTGATTTTATCAAAAGAAAAGTTTTTTTTTAATGAAAAAAATTGAAGGTTTGACTATTGAGGTTCTATCCCTGATGAGAGTAAAAGGAGAACTGTTATAAACTTCCAGATGAAATACTTGATCTAAAACAGATACTCATTTTATACACAGATAAACAGATATACTCATTTTGTTACACAGATAAACAGATAATGAGAACAGAGATAAATATGCAGATAAACAGATAAACAGATAAACAGATAAACAGATACACTGATACACAGATACACAGATACACAGATAAACAGATGTACAGATTAACAGAAAACCATATAAACAGATACACAGATAAACAGATACACAGATACACAGATAATCAGTTTCACAGAGACACAGATAATCAGTTACACAGATACACAGATACACAGATAAACTGAAAACAGATATGCAGATACACAGATACACAGATAAACTTAAAACAGATAAACAGAAAAACAGGTAATAAACGAATTAACAAGCTGTTGAACATAACGACAAAAAAACTGACAGATAAACTGAAAACATATAAATATTTAATCAAATACAGACCCGATATTTGAATTGGCCGCTGTCTCAAAAAAAATGAGTTTAACGCTATTCTTGCTGGGGGTTTTATTCAATTTTTGGTAATTTGCAACTTTTTTGCAGATTCTAAAAGTATTGCATAAGAGCTTTCCAATGATGTATCATTTGTCATATTTGGACAGCGATAAAAAATTCAATTTTTGCAAATTTGCAATTTTTTTGCAGATTCTAAAAGTAGAGCACAAGAGCTTTCCAATGATGTATCATTTGTCATATTTGGACATCGAACATGGGATTTAGAGGGGGGGGGGGGCAAATTGACCCTCCCCCAGCATATCCTGGTTTTCAAGTACCCAAGCAGAGATAGGGTTAAAAGTAAAAATTGTAAAGATATTTTTTTTCAAATACATAAATACAATAGAGCTAGTATTTAGCCAGAAGCCATCCGTCAATATGTACTGATTTCCTTCAAGATTCCCCCTGGACATGTTGTGGGCCAGGGTTTTCAGGTCGGGTCCCATCACCTGAAGGGTGTTGGAAAAAAACCACCGCATTTATTTCTTTCAAAGGATAAATTATTATCTGATCATAATGAAATTAATGTCACTGGTTAGTTCTGCTGTGAATTACGACTTTATTTATCTTTATTTATCCTTGTGTCTTTCTTAAAAACTTAATACTATTTGACCAGGGTTTCTTAAAAACCAGCCAGTGACTTGATACTATTTGACCAGGGTTTCTTAAAAACCAGCCAGTGACTTGATACTATTTGACCAGGGTTTCTTAAAAACCAGCCAGTGACTTGATACTATTGACCGGGGTTTCTTAAAAACCAGCTAGTGACTTGATACTATTTGACCGGGGTTTCTTAAAAACCAGCCAGTGACTTGATACTATTTGACCAGGGTTTCTTAAAAACCAGCCAGTGACTTGATACTATTGACCGGGGTTTCTTAAAAACCAGCTAGTGACTTGATACTATTTGACCGGGGTTTCTTAAAAACCAGCCAGTGACTTAATACTATTTGACCAGGGTTTCTTAAAAACCAGCCAGTAAATTGATACAATTGACCGGGGTTTCTTAAAAACCAGCCAGTGACTTGATACTTTTTGACCGGGGTTTCTTAAAAACCAGCCAGTGACTTAATACTATTTGACCGGGGTTTCTTATAAACCAGACAGTGACTTAATACACTTAATACTATTTGACCAGGATTTACGATAAAAAAGAGATCAGATAAGGTACAGAAAATTCAAAATACATTTTAGAAAGCTGTTAATCTCAGCTTTCGTCAGAAGCCAAGAACAACTTTCTACTGTAAGTCTAGGGTTTAAACAGATGAACAGATAAACAGATAAATGGATACAAGGATAAACAGATGAAAACAAATCAACACGTCAACAGATAAAAAAATAAACAGATATTTACAGAAAAACAAATGAACATATGAACAGATAAACTGATGAACTGATGATAAGATAAACAGATAAACAGATGACAAAATTAACTAATACACAGATAAACTGATAAACAGATAAACAGATAAAAAGATAAACAAATTAACAGGTAAACAGATTAACAGATTAACAGATTAACAGATAACCAGTTAAACATATAAAAAGATAAAAAGATTAACAAATAAACTTATAAACAGATACACAGATAAACAGATAAACAGATAAACAGATAAACAGATAAACAGATAAACAGATAAACAGATAAACAAATAAACAAGTAAACAGATAAACAGATGAACAGATGAACAGATTAACAGATAAACAGATAATCAGATACACAGATAACCAGAAACACGTATAAACAGATACACAGACAAGCAGATACACAGATAAACAGATAAACAGATGAACAAATAAACAGATAAACAGATGAACAGTTAAACATATGATTTACCTAGCCCTCCATCCCAGGCAGGATTGCAAGAAATATCCATCCAAGAAACAGATTGATTTAAGATTTTACATTGAGTAGGAGGGTCTGGGATACCTAATAATGTTTTTGATTATTTCTCACGTCAAACTAAGTAAATTGCATGTTGCATTGTACTGCAGACTAAGTAAATTGCACGTTACATTGCACTGCAGACTATTTGTGAACTAAATTAAATTAAATAATAATAATAGACCTATTTCTACAGCAGTCCATGAGCAAGGTTTCTGCATTTCTCCAATACTGTTTATTGCAAAACATTCCAGGGTTCCCTCCGTCTCTATTGTGGATAAATCGAGGAACCCCTGAAAGAGAAAAAATAAATGAAAACTTATTAATGGCCAAAATGCTTAATTTTGCAATCACTCTTTGCAACAATTACTAAGGTAAAGTAAAACAGACGAAAAACAAAATCCGTTTTGGTACTGGTTTAAATTTCTTTTCCGATTGATCAAAATCCGCAAATTTACACGTTCTTTAAAATCGTTATTGCTAGGATGAAAAATGTGTACAGTAGGGTGTAAAATTTGAGTAGGAAGTTGCAAACTACTCCTTGATCCAGGGGCTGTTGAGCTTTAAAATCTTTGTATATCCGGGAACATAAGAAAGTGTAAATGGATTGCCTTAAGTAAAAGCATATTAGCAAACGCTGAAGTATTCCCGTTGTTTTTAGCTGTAGCATAATTGCCACAGCTGAGCTGGGAATTTATAATAGGATATACTTAATCCCGTTCGGTTAATTGATCTGTAGATTAATAACAAGAGGAGAACAGGCATTATTTAATCTGGAGATTAAGAAAAAAAGGAGATCAAACATTAATCCCGATATCCACCATTCAAAAGTTTCCAGGTCTGTTTAGTTATAGTATCATACGAATCTTGATTTGTATACCTCAGTTTGATTTAAGAGTTTAAATTCTTGTCCAGTAGTATTAATGGACCAGTAGTAGGACGAAGGTTGAGGATTAGAGTCTACGGAGCAGGTTAGGTTTCTCCGGGATCTAATTGGAACTAGATGAGATCCTTTGCTTCTACTACACCTCGGTGCATCTAGCAAAGAAAAAAACTATGTTTAAAAGTAAAAATTAAAAAAAATCTATTTTTCTTATCCTTAATTAATGTCCACCTGATGCCGTTGGATCCATTTTAATCATGGAATTTGGCAAGATGAAAAAGTTGAATTTACAAAAATTAAAATGCACACGTCACAGACCATCATGTTGAAAAGATAGGAATTAGAAAATTTAGAAAACTAGGCTTTTAGGGCGCTCAACTTCTATTTAAATTGTGAACATGTTCTTTTTGTTTACATTTTAAAACAAAGAAGAAAAAAATGTTGCGGATTAAAAAAAAAAAATTTGCGGATTTCCAAGAATCAAATTTTTTTACAAAATTAAATCCTTTAAAACACATCTTTTAAAATTCTTATCATTCATAAAACTTTTTTGTGGGACATCACGTGACCACAGGGAAGGTTTATGAATGATCAAAATTTCAAATATTTGTCTCCATCAAAATTCGATCTTCATTATTTTTTTGAAAATTTTGAAAATCCACGAAATTTTTTGTGAAAATCCGCGAATTATTTTTGTTTCGTTTTACGATGTACACAAAGAGAACATGTTCACAATTAATTAAGAAGATGGGCGCGAAGCGCCCTATAAGGCTAGTATCCTAATATTCCATAAAGATTATTTTTGGAAAAAATCCGCAAAACTGAATGTCGTAAATTCGCAATTTTACTTCTGGTTTAATTGTTTCAGCAAGGCTTTCCATGAATAGATGGAGGACATTTTAAATGAAATAATAATTTGAAATTTTAATAGCGTTATTTTATGGCTAGAACATTTTAGGATTTAATAGAATTAATCTACAATGATAACCAGAAAACTGTAGAATAGGAAGACGAAGAAGCAATTCTGAAGTGCATTTGATGTTGTTACAAAGCAGCAAATAGTTTGACTAGTAAGCTATTAAATCACTTATTCAGTGAAATTGGTCTGGTAACACTGCACAATTGTAGCATCTCATGTTAAATGGACTATTTAAAGTCATAACTTGAGTCTAAAAGTCGACTTTCAATTTCAGAGCTTTCTGGTATTAATAGCTGTTTTGATGTTTTTTCTTATTTTGAAAAAAAAGGAACTGAGTTTTTGCCACAAACTCAAACTTTCTAATCCTTATATCGTTGCAACCTTCATGTGTAAACCTTTGATAATTCAGCCTTAAATTATTTAATCTAACAGAATTTATAGTTTTAAATATTAAAGGTCTACGACATTGGGTTGCAACGATATTGAAGTTAGAAATTACAGAGTTTGTGGCAAAAACTCAATTTCTTTCTTTATATAACAGGAAAATTGCAATTTATGAAAATTTCACGAGCTATGTTTATGCCATGTAACTTCATAAAAGGATTGAGAGGAATTAATTAAGATGGGGAAGGGGGGGGGGAGGGTGTAATAAATATTTATTATCTGACATCTTCCCCTCTCTCCCCCCCCCTCCCCTCCTCCCGTGCATAATATATTTGTTTATAACTAGGGAATAAAATATGAATAAGTTATGAAGGGAGAGAGAAAATAATTTGATATAAATATGATAACAGAGGATTCACAGAGGATGCTTATAGAAAATGCCTTACTCCGATAAATACTTTTAGGTCAGTACCAATCTAGGTACAACTCATTCTCGAACTCCAGTTTCTCCAATAATACCTTGGTCAGTATCAATCCGGAAATGAGTCTATCAGTATTCTCAAGTATTTGTTTTAAAAGATACAATTCAATCTTGAACTAAAGGTTCCTCAGTTATTTCAAAGTCAATATCAATCCTGATATGACTTAGCCTGTATTCTCAGGTATCTGCCTTACAAGATACAATTCACTGTAATCTATATCTATCTTTCAAGAAAGTGATTCAGACCCCTTTCTTTTGCTAAATGAGGAACAATTTCTCTAACATTGTAATCAAAGCGGAGTATTATTCCAACTAACGTATATTTTGAGTTCTATGATACAGTTTACATTAATGAATGTAATTACAAGTTTTACATAGTTATATATAAGCGTATGTAAGCTTAATCACAATACAGGTTTGACATAGTTATTTACAATCCCATTGAGGTAATAATGTACAACATAATAAATCTAGGTGTGTTCAGGTTTACAGATATGGAGATTGCTAAGATATTTATTACATACAGAGTATACTGAGGGTACAGAGGACACAAGGGATACAGAAGATACAGAGAATATAGAGAATACTAAGGATATTGACAACTCCAGGACAATAATAAAATCAATCTGTGTATCCATGTATTCTGTTTCCTATAGACTTGGATAATAAATATATCAACACTAAACATCAGACACAATACTACTATACTAGTTTTTACATAAATAATGGTTTATTTAAGGAAATGTTCTAACATTTAATGTAAAATATTGCTATGTATAACCAAAACAAGAGAGTCAATGCTTTAAGTTTAAACTTTCCAGGGCCGAGCTTCTTTCTTCTGTCTACAGAAATTTGCATACTTTTCCCTTTTCTTTTTGTTTATTGTATAACAGAAGTGATAGATGTCGTAACCAGACACTGGACAGACTTACCAATTATAAGAGCGTTGTGTATTTTTCAAAACCAGATAAATCTTGTTGTTAATAGGATTTTGAAACATATACAATGAGGACCAGGAAACCGTCATCTTTGTTCTTCATTTTACTTTAGAAATATCCCGTAGGATTTATGATTTACTAGTTGCGAGTAAGATACTTCTGCAGAGCTTACATTTCTTTCAAATCGGCCAAGCTGATTTTTTTATCATAAGAAAAAAAAAATACATCTTTGTTGTGTTTGCAGCTAGTAAGTTGCTGTCCAAATGCTTTTAATTACTTGTTACAACGCACTGTTAACTCCCGGTCATTTTAAGAAACGGACTGACATATATAAATCAGTTAGAGAGACCTGTACAGTACACATACAGATTATGCCAGGCCACAGGGGTCAGTACACAGAATGAACCAGCCCCTTGTAGGGAAATTCACTAAAACTTCAATTTCAACACCAACCGCATCCAAGAAAATTATAAAAAAAAACTTACATAGAATATTGAGATGAATCTTATTACTGTATCCGTCTCCCTGAATGTTGCTGGCCCGACATCCATACTCTCCTCCTGCCATCAATCCAACCTTCTAAACATACAGCCATGTTGTCTTTTCGAAATATGTTGCGGCATTCGTTAGAGTACACTGTTTTAAACAAGGAGAATTGAATACAAGGAGGGGGCAATAATGTTTCCGTACAATTTGCTGTGACGTTTTTTGACTGCTGAAGAACTTGTTTTTGCGCAACAACAATAACAAAGATTGTAAACAATAACACAAATGATAAACAGACATCTGGCGCATCTCTGGCGTTAGATGAAGATTCACCGTATACTAACTCATGTTTGTTTACTCTAGATCGGCTGCCTTTATTATTGTTGTTAAGCAAAAAGCTGTATTCAATTCTCCTTGGTTTTAAAAATATGTTAACTCATCGTGCACCAGGTCCAGTCAGATGAGCATGCATATGCAAAGTATAGCCAGGCCCTGAATTTTATTTGTTAAGCATAATTCTTCGAACAATTCTTGGGATTTCAAAATGTGTTTATTTTGTGTGCACTATTGCACTGTATTTTGTTCAAATTTAAATTTATTATAGGAAATCTTAAATCTTCATTACAACAAATTCCTTTATCGTTTTGAGTTACAAATAAATTGTCCCAGTCCAGTGATAACCAGAAAATGTCTTCTTTTATATTTATTCAGGAGAACAAACAGAAAATAAATCTGTAAATGACTGAACGTAGACAACAATCGTTCCATACATTTTTAAGTATTTTGAATCAATTTGGAATCAGAGCAAACTTAATAAGAGTGCAATTATTTAGTGTTAAAAATCTTTTCCTAGATTTCTACACAGTGTTACCCAATAAAGGATGAGACTGAATTATGACGCTCACATAGATTCAGCCTCCTTATAAACAGTCTCATAAATTTTTAAGACAGGGCTGACTTTGAAGTGTCGCAACGCCCTAAGCTTAAATTTTACCGCTCTAACTCACTTTTGCTTTTCTGTAGCCCTTTACATGTACATTTTAGCACTGTAAAGCACTTGTTGTTAGATGTGGTTTTTTAGAAGTTATTGGCAAAATTCTCAACGATTTTTGCTTGAGAGCGTGAGACCATTAAATCGCAGTGCGCTATGAAATAAAATGAAAATATGACGATTTCTAGGTTGAATTATGTCTTCTGTCATTTAAATAGGCTTATTTCATGATTAAGCAAAGAGCAAAACCTGTTTGCAGTTGCAGAGAGTTATGAATATAAGAAAACAGTGTAAACTCCTTACAATATATATACATCTGTCTATATATCCATCTATCTTATCTGAATATTTGTTAAGCATATAATGATAAGAGTAGAACTGGGTTTGACATTAGAGAATAATGATCAACGTATGTAAGATATAATAAATACTAATGGAATTATAGATAGATAGACAGATAAATAAAGATATATATAGATAGATGGAAAGATAGATTTGTAATTACATAGATGGATGAGATACATTGGTATTCCAGTGGCAAACCATTTTCCCAGTATCTACATGGCATATGTACAATAAGCGTCCTATATGTCTTTGAGTGTGTCATTTTTTTAATGAACAAGCAAAAATTCTTACGAAGACTTTCACCAACGTTTGCGTTCCTCTTTCTTGCATAAAATGAGCTTTTAAAAATTGCTTCAGCCTCTATATTTCCTGTGAGCATTTCTTTAAAGGGAGAGACCGGCTAGAAATATTAGTTGAGCTGAAAGTGCAGATTGTAGAGAAAATATTTTGAATTCTTTTGATACCAATGAGATATTTTTACGGGGTACAATTTTGAATTACGAGCGTGAAGTCCTTTATGTTTTCACCAGTTGTTTCAGTCACCAGAAAAAAACATGCTTTCCTATTATTTGAAAAACTAGAAATAAATGTTAACAAAAATATTTTAGAGACTTATTTACTGTTTGGGAACATAATTAATTGATAGAAAGTGTCGAGGAAAGCCATATCGTAAAACCGTAGAAAAATTTGTATAACTTATTTTTAATAAATTAATTTCATTATATTTCTCAACCTGTTTTTATACATGCAACTAGCAAGGGCGTACACAAGTGGGGTCAGTGCCCCCCCCCCCCCGTAGAACTCAGCTACTCAGATATAACACTTTTCAAATCTGAAACTGAAGAGTGAAAAGCATAAAAAAATTAGTTTACTGTTTTTGTCTGCTAGTTTTGTTTGATAGAGAAATAAAGTAGTACTGGCCAGGTAATTGGATTGTATGCGTACCTTTGAAGTATCCAAGATGCCAAATGTTTTAAATTTACAATTCAAACTATGCCCCCCCCCTAGGAGCTCATATATATGTTTCCCCCCCCCCACTCTTGGCAATAGCATAGTATTTGTTACACGTTGTGTCCATGTTATTTTAGTTATTGTATTTTAGTTATTGTATGTAAACTCGGTTCTTTTGCTGACTGAAACAATTGGTGACATATTACAAATAACTTTACGCTCATATTTAAATATTGTCTAGTAGGTATCAAATGAACCCTACAGCTTAACTACCACTCTCGCCGGTCTCTCCCTTTAAACATAAAATAAAAAGTAAATTTTACAGGCGTTCCTTTGTTTTTTTTAGGGAGGGAATTTTTTAAAATGATTTTTTAGAACGAATTTATTTTTAATGCGCGCAGTTATGTTTCACACAGTATTTGGGTCCGGCCATGTTCAATTTTTTTAAAAAACCTAAAATATGACTCGACATAGTTTAAACTAGATATTTTTAGTTTTATGATGTGCAGAGAAAAAGGGGTAATAATCTGTAAAAGCTGAAATTATTACTTCGTCTTGCTGTTCATTAAATCTGTTCTATTTTTATTTTCTTTAAAAAATGAATTTTAGGTTATAATATCTTTACTTTAAAAGAACTCTTTAAGTTTAACTTTGGCATAGTTGTACTATACAGCCTTCACACCCAAACAAAAACTAATATAAACTTTTCTTTTACCATTTTATTGTTAAAACTCAACTGTCACAAGAAGAAGAAGAAGAAGAAGAAGAAAAAGAAGAAGAATAAGAAGAAGAAGAAGAAGAAGAAGAAGAAGAAGAAGAAGAAAAAGAAGAAGAAGAAGAAGAAGAAGAAGAAGAAGAAGAAGAAGAAGAAGAAGAAGAAGAAGAAGAAGAAGAAGAAGAAGAAGAAGAAAAAGCGAAAGGACAGAAAGAATAAAAAACCAGTGACGAAACAACAAAAGCCCATTATATTTTACTATGAAGCCACGCCAGGGCCCACTTAAACATATATTTTTGTAGTAGATGGTCCCTTATATAACTATAAACATCGGCTACACTAAATAGAAGATAGGGATAGATTACTTATCAATTAGACAATCTTAGTTATCCTTAATTTAAAGAGTAGTACCACTGTGATCTCGCCAGGCTACATTTATTGAATAAAACGTGCTGGGTCGACTCTACGCTGGTAGTCTGGACTGGACAGTACAACTGAATGCATATACAGTACATGTTGTACTGACTCGTATCATGCAAAGATTTAGCAATGTAGATGCGATTCACAACGGTGAAAATGTATTAGATAGATATCCATGTTTTTACTTTTGAAATCTGATTTTTAATCGTTGGTTCTGCTGCAGAAAACAATGACAGAATTATTAAAAATAAACACATTTCAAACAAGAAAAGGTGAATTACAACAACTGCAGTTTCTAGTTTAAGTACTTGCTTTTATCAAATTAATAAAATAGTAAATTTTGAAATTTGAAATTAATTTTAACTTAAATCATTGATTTTGATTTGACATTTAGCCTCCTCCTTAAAGAGAAAGTTTAAAATCTGACTAGTTTATGCTCATTTAAACATTATACTAGGCTATTCTAGGCTATCTCTATATTTATTTTAGAAGAGGCATTAATCAAAAAATATTGAAATGAACAGATTACTCGCCTAAATCTTTTATTTTCTATTCTTAATATCTTTGCAACCTCATATCATTTAAATTAGATTTTTCTGCTATGCATTCTGCTAGTTCAGAGAAAAGTAAAAAGTCAAAGGTTTACATTATTAAAGTAACAAAAACATGAGAAAATCAAAGGTTTACATTATTTAAGTAACAAAAACATGAGAAAGTCAAAGGTTTACATTATTAAAGTAACAAAAACATGAGAAAATCAAAGGTTTACATTATTAAAGTAACAAAAACATGAGAAAATCAAAGGTTTACATAAATTGTGTATATTTGCGCATGCACAAACGCGCACAGTTCTAGTCTTGTAAAAATAAATTGACCTACCATCTTTGGATGTACGAAACTGCACTAAAAAAAAACTGACAAAAAACTTTATATTTAATTGTTTAAAACAGTGAGAATACATGTATTTCAATAACCCTGAGGCAGAGGCCCAAAAGGAAAAACGCGCAAGCTCTCTCTCTGTTTTGTCATTCAACACTCCTTACCTGAATTACAAGCGAGGAATCTGTAATAATAATTCCAGCAGAAATATTTTCTTCAACTCTCTCATCATTCATGTACCATTCAACCTGTACATAGATATCTGTAAATACTTTTGTATATTTCATGTACCTGAATATTCAATCTGTACATAGATATGTGAAAAACATACTTTCGTATCATTTATTTACCATGCAACCTGTACAACCGAAATATGTACATAATTTCTTTTCATTCATTTACCATTTAACCTGTATATCTCTCATTTTCATGTACCATTTAACCTGTACATACAATATTTGAACATTCTTGCTTTTCATTGATGTACCATTCAACCTGTACAAACGATATCTGTACATACTTTCTTTTCATTCATGTATCATTCAACATGTACAAACAATATCTGTACATACTTTATTATCATTCATGTACCATTCAATCTGTATATACGATATCTGTACGTGCATATTATACTTTTTTTTCTTCATGTACGCTTCAATCTGACATTTATCTTTTACATAAATATCTATACATATTATACTTTCTTTTAATTCATGTATATGCAATCTGTACAATGTACATAGATATATATACGTATTATACTTTATGTTCACCTACATAATGTACGTTTCAATCTGTTTAATTTGTAGCTGTACATAATTTGACAACCAAGCAATCTACACTTGCAACCAAATAGATTCTAGTACAATAGGTGGCAACGTAGAATTTGTACACTCTCAGTACAGATGTATTCTGACGTCACAAGTGTCAATTCAGTTTTTGTGTCCGACAAAATTATTAATAATAGTGATAGTTTTAGAAAAAAGTGCTTATCTTACAGTAAAATAAGTGCAATTTCATGTGTTCTTTATTTTCTGTTTTTACCCTTTTTTATTTAATCTTGGAAAGCATTTCAACAAATGTGATACAATTTCGTTTTCCTTGTTATATTTGACACTTATGACGTCGTGTATAATTGGTTCATTTCTCTGTTGCCACCTATTATACTAGATAATCTATTTGCTTGCAACTGTTTGTTATTAATGTTGACGTTAGTCTAAATTTTTCAAATTTAAAACAAATTATTTATGAAAATAAACGTTTAATTAACTATCTGTTCTAGGAAACTGAAATGGAAAGCAAAAGCTTTAAATAATATTACATAACGATAATTCTTATTAAAGGTTTGATAAATGATTGTTATGACGGTAAACGAATTGTTTTTACAATTGAAGAAAAACAAGAATAAGTTCAAAGTACTTTTTTAATAAAAAAATGATATAAAAAATTTAAAGGGATAATCGACGTAAATTTTAAGTAACCCTCAATTTAAAACGTTGAAAATTAGTATTTTTCAGATAGAAACACAGATAAAACGTCTTTCAGATAAAAACACAGATAAAACGTTTAATAATTTAAAGTATCTTTCAGATAGAAACACTGATAAAACGTTTAATAGTTTAAAGTAGCTTTCAGATAGAAACACAGATAACACGTTTAATAGTTTTAAAGTATCTTTCAGATAGAAACACAGATAACACGTTTAATAGTTTTAAAGTAACTTTCAGATAGAGACACATATAACACGTTTAATAGTTTAAAGTATCTTTCAGATTGAAATACAAATAAACGTTTAATAGTTTAAAGTATCTTTCAGATTGAAATACAGATAAACGTTTAATAGTTTAAAGTATCTTTCAGATAGATACACAGGTAAAACGTTTAATAGTTTAAAGTATCTTTCAGATAGAAACACAGATAACACGTTTAATAGTTTAAAGTATCTTTCAGTTAGAAGCACAGATAAAACGTTTAATAGTTTAAAGTATCTTTCAGATAGAAACACAGTTAACACGTTTAATAGTTTAAAGTATCTTTCAGATAGAAACACAGATAACACGTTTAATAGTTTAAAGTATCTTTCAGATAGAAACACAGATAAAACGTTTAATTCAGTTTAAAGTATAACATCAGACATGTGAATTTTTAATAATTTTAATTTGAAATTATATTTTTTGAACCTATTGTATTTTTTCTTTAAAATAATACATCTTTGTACCAACTAACAAAACCAGAGCAAGGTACCTTCTTGGGAAGCTTCCAGTTTAGTCATATAAGTTAGAATAGTACAGAGAAAAATATTCCTAAAATGTTTGTTTTTTTCTCAATAGGCAGCCAACAGTTTGATATATAAACAATATAAATTCCATGCTTTTGCAAATCTAAAGAAATAGGATTGATGAAGTCATGAAACCCTGTCATGAACATATTTCACCCAGGGGGGAGGGTTACATTTTAATTCCTAAAAGAACTGTGATTCCATTTAAAGAGGGATTCTCAAAGAGTTCAAAAATGATAAATTTATAGAAAATTAAAAATCACCAAAAATTATAAAACATCCTATTTTTCATTTCAAAATTACATTTTCCCAATTGCAGTTTCTTGACAACAAAATGATTTTCATTTTGAGCAAGTCACTTAAAAAATCCCGATAGGAGGGTGGGTTAGGTTGGGAGAAACCATTGGCTTAACGGGGCTCAAAATTATGCTAAAACTGAAAAGTCTAAAATATGGCCAAAGGAATTGAATCTTTGTCACAAATTCAAATTTTCTAATCCCTATATCTTAGCAACTTGATGGTGCAAACCTTTGATATGTCAGATTATTTGATCTACCAGAATTCATAGTTTGAAATATCTAAGTCTACGGCATTGGGTTGCAAAGATATAGGGATTAGAAAATCAGAGTTTGTGGTAAAGACTAAAATGCTTTCTGGTCAAGAAACTAAAATCTTAAACAGGTTTTTGATCTAGGACCTTTTCAGCTTAATGGGTTCTGACTATTTTCTATTTAATCTGACTTGATTACCTTGTATTCCTTTGGTTTGCTGAGAATGGAACATTGGAAGAAGACATCAGTTCCCTGTTTTCAGAACCAAACATATATCCAATATATACAGGGTGAGTCAAAAAAGTGTGATTTGCGGCGCCTGGTGCAAAGTTGTACCTGACTTGTGATTATTCAATATTTTTTGAAAATTTGTAATTTTGTTTGGTACACCAATGCAATGGCCCAAAAAAATCCCCGAACCTTTTTTTTCTCTCAAAATCAAAATTTCAGAAAAACGAAAATGTGCAAATAAATGGTTTTCTATCTATTTTCGCTTTTCTGAACTTTTGATTTTGAGAGAAAAAAGGTTTGCGGTTTTTTTTGGGCTATTCGAGTACCAAAAAAGTTACAAATTTTCAAAAAATATTGAAAAAACACCAAACAGGAGAGTTGCAAAAAAAAGTTACAATTTTGCACCGGGTTTATATTTATATTGGTTAATTTTGCTATGAAAGTAACTAATACATTCCGGCATAAATGTAATTTACCAAGTACTTGAAAAACTAGGGCATAATATTTTATTCACTATTCACTTTAATTAATTAGATTTCTACTTTTAATCTAGAGAATTGGAATTTTTCTTCGTTATACAAAGTTTAGCAAAATATATGCAAGGTTATAATGCAAGGAAAGTTAATTGCAGTTGCGTATACTCTGCGTACATATTGAAACCAGTTCTCTCTGGGCGGTGTCTGTAAACAAGAATAATAATAATAAGTGTTCTTTTAGTTTCCGAGGAGGATAAAAGCATTAAATTTTGAACATAATAGTTTTCTATGATCAGAATATTTCATTGACTTTTTATGTGAAAATAAATAAACATAAATAGCTTATGTGCGCAAAATCCCCAAGAATTGTATAGTCCGCGAACTCATACTTCTAGGGGTTCAAAGTGTACTTCAATGATAAGCGGGGTGGTTTGGTGTTTTAATGGATTTCATAATAGAGTGTAAAATAACTCCGGGAATGGAATTATTTGAACAACAATATTTCACTGAGCAATATATCATATTGACGAGAACTAAAGAAGGACATGAGAAGGACTAAACTAACTCAAATTTCACTCTTCAGAACTCATGTACACCACAAGTACTCAATGACATAAGAACAGCCAATGTTCACAACCGACCTAGTTAATCTATAAAATAGAAATATCTTTAAAACATCTCTGTACATTTATATCTTTCAAGATGAAAAATGTCGTCTTATGCGCAATCTATCTTTATCTATGGATGGATCCCATGTCAAGCTGTGACATCCGTCTTGTGTTTACATTTACCGCCCAGAGACAGTACACTGCAGTACAAAAGTTGCGAACACCTCTGAAATAACTTTCCTTGTATTATAACCTTGAATATATGTACGTTATTATTCTCTGGATTATTGAAGATTTTTTTGAAAGGAAGGGGGGGGATAAAGCTGACACAATCCTGAATGGGCCACACATTTAAGAGTAAACCATGTCTAAACTAAGGGCTATTGAGCAATTTTTTATCAAAATGCTTTAATACACATTGTACCAGTTTTTATACTTTCTTAGACACATTTTTTAAAAAGATTTGAGAATTTTGTGTTCAAATTTTTCAAAGTCATTCAGTTTTTTTTTTTGTTAAAAATGTAAGCCAGAAAATAAATTTTTCGAAAACAATTTTAGATAAACAGATAGATAGATCCGTCTTGAAACACTGGGTTTAGAAGCACAGTAAAATTCGAAGAAATCCCTTAAAAATTAAGCAAATTCTTTTAGTTTAATTAAGCCGTAAATAAAACTTTTTTTTAATATCGAAAGCGGTTCAATATACGCATCTTTCGATACCCATATCAATATTGTTTTGAAAACAAATTGTTAATTTCTGAATCAGTTTTTTTTTAGTTTTATTTTTTCATTTAAAGTATTGCTTCAAATTTACTGCTGCATAACTTTTTTCTGGTGCAAAAAGGATTTGACATTTTCAATAAAACATTTTTAACCTTATTGTAAAATAACATTATAGTGGTTAAAAAAGTGTTTAAAATTGCTTAAAAAACTCATGCCGTTATATTTTAAGTTCAGACCAAGGCTTTCTGAAACTATTTCGGCAGAAAGGCAGAAAAGAGAAAAACTAGACCTAACATAATTGAGAGTTGAAGAGTTTATATAAGGAGGGATAGTATAGGATTCAATATACAGGGAGTTCCAATAAACACGGGAATTATTATGAGACAACTTGAAAATCGTCTTTTATGTCTAATAGTTGATGATGGATGGTAAAGTGTATCAAAAAAAGATTGTATTTATTATGAGTGTCTGAAAATGTGGTATACCTTAATTTTATCAATCAGATTTACAGATGTATCAAAGGTTTTCACTATTTTGATTTTGTTCAAAAGATAGGAAAAGATGGTAGACCACAATTTTGACATCTTGAAGTTTTTGATGATGATTGTTTTAACTGGAATACTTTTAAGATTTTGACACCCTGAATATGTAAGGTTCAAAATTTAAAATTATTTTTGAAGAGAAGTTAGTTGGTTTTCGGCTATTTAGGACTTAATTTTTAATGCCTGCTTTTTTCCGCATTTTTTGGGTCTAATTAGTCGGAGCATCTGAATATATGCCAGAATTTGTATTGACATACCTTTTAGAGATAAAATAAAAGAATATCTAAATTATGTTTTAGATGATTCCCTGAATTATTTTGTTTGAGTTCAAGTTTGCCCCCATCGTTAACTTTAATATTGGAGAATCTGAAACAAAAAAATTGAATTATTTTTTTTTATTTGGATTTTCAATGGCAAATACAAATCGAATCACATAAGTTAAAGAGATTGTAAGAATACTTTCAAGTGATCAGTATCCGTGCTAGTGTACACTCGTGCGGTTTCAACTGTCACTTAATTTCCCGCCATATATTTAAGAAAACCATAAAATTCTTGAACAAACAAAGGTTTAATTAGAATATCGGTTTAAATCGTACATGCCACTCTTAAAATGGATGGATGGAAGGTCACTTGAAGTGACGCTAACAGTCAGTTCCTTTAGATTAATTTTGTTCTGTTGATCCTCTTAAACTTAAACCTTTACTACATTTAACGATCAATCAATGGTCAAAAATTGGAGATTTTAATAAAAATCTGCCGTTTTAGGCAACCCTTCATTAAACCATCATATATCCTTATTTTCTAACTAAATTAGAGCGCCCCTGGAAACTCGAATTAAAATTCAAACAATGTACAAGAGTTGAAAGGGTATCATTGTAAATCGGAAATACCATTTGTCCTAAAATTACGTCTTTAGTCCCTTTAACTGAAATTTGTTTCAAAGTTTCCGCCTCTGTAATTAAATTTCTATATATTGTTTAAAAGTTTCCGCCTCTGTAATTAAATTTCTATTTATGTTTAAAAGTTTCCACCTCTGTAATTAAATTTCTATTTATTGTTTAAAAGTTTCAACCTTTGTAATCAAATTTCTATATATTGTTTAAAAGTTTCCGCCTCTGTAATTAAATTTCTATATATTCTATAAACTGAGATTTCTCATAAAATTCCAGATCTAACCGAACACAACTAATATGTAAATTCATTCAGAACATTCCCAATTTAACCATCTAATCAATTATCTAATCAATCAATCATTAAATCAGCAGATTTAAAGAGACTGTAGAAATAATTTAAAGGGACTGTAGAAATAATTTGAAGGGATCGTCGATGATTAAAGTTCGATTCACATGTGTACATTTATCTGGTTGAGGTTTGTTACGTTATTTTTAAAGCATTGAATTCTGTCAATAACATTCTTTGTCTCTGCTGCATAAATATGCAAGTCACGTATGTGAAGAAACTGAAATAAAGAGTATCTGCAACAAAAGACTTGAGTTTTTGCCACAAACTCAAATTGTCTAATCCCTATATCTTTGAAACCAGATGATGTAAACCAATGTTATTTCAAATTTAAACTATTTGACCATAACATAATTCAAAATTTGAAATATCTAAGGTTTACGACATCGGGTTGCTAAGATATAGGGGGAAACAGTTAGAGTTTTTGGCAAAAACTCATTCCCTTTCTGCCGACAAATACTATTGAAAAAATTTGCTTTTGAAACGTTTTACAAAGGTCAATTGTGTAGTATCAATATTTTATGAAATCTAAGTTATTTTTAATTAATAAATTAGAATATTTTAACTTACATTGAATACTGAGAGTGTGATTTGAAATAAGTTTCTTGTGTTTCAGTTCCTTATTAAATACAATACAGGATACATTTTCCCCATCCAACCTGAAATATTCTATGTTTAGTACAATACAGGATACATTTTCCCCATCCAACCTGAAATATACTATATTTAGTACAATACAGGATACATTTTCCCCATCCAACCTGAAATATTCAATATTTAGTACAATACAGGGTACATTTTCCCACATCCAACCTGAAATATTCAATATCTAGTACAGTACAGGATACATTTTCCCCTTCCAACATGAAATATTCAATATTTAGAAAAATACAGGATACATTTTCCGCATCCAACCTGAAATATTCAATATTTAGTACAATACAGGATACATTTTCCCCATCCAACCTGAAATATTCAATATTTAGTACAATACAGGAACATTTTTTACACTCCAATCTGAAATATACTATATTTAGTACAATACAGGATACATTTTCCCCATCCAATCTGAAATATGCTATATTTAGTACAATACAAGATACATTTTCCCCATCCAACCTGAAATATACTATATTTAGTACAATACAGGATACATTTTCCCCATCCAACCTGAAAAATTCAATATTTAGCACATTACAGGTACCATTTTCCTCATTCAACCTGAAATATTCAATATTTAGTACAATACAGGATACATTTTCCCCATCCAACCTGAAATATTCAATATGCCAGTGTCCGAATTTGATGAATTTGAGCCGCGTCTCAAATCCACCAAAAACCGGCATCAATTGAGCACCGGATGAAATCTTGAAACATTGAATACAATTTTGAGAGGAACCAATCATATTTGAGCCGCTGCTTAAATTCTTTAAATTCGGCCTCAGGTCACTTAAATCAAACTTTATTCCCTGTTTTTATTTCAAGAGTAATAAATCCCTTTTACAGATTCATGATTATTTAAAAAAAGCAATTTTGAATATTTAGATTTATGCACAACAATTCTAGCATCAATGCTAAAATTCCATTATTTCCTATATCATTGTTTCATTTTTCAAGTTTTAATGGTTTTTTCCTTAAAACCTTTATTTTAAGCCTTAATATTCATATAAAAGAATGACTTAAAAACAGATAGATTAATTAGATAGATAATTAGATAATTAGATAAATAAATTAAGTAAAAAAATTGAATAGATGAAAGATAGATAAAGAGATAGATAGATGATTGATTGATTGATATAAATAGATAGATAGATAGATAGATGGATAGATAGATAGATATAAATATAGATAGATATTTAGATAGATAGATTATAGATAGATAGATAAATGGAATAGTTACTGACAGATTCTTATTATTACGTATACGTTTTACCTATAGTCCGCGATTATTGATAAGTTTGAACTGGAAGAATTCCCGGATTTTAGTACCTGGAACAAAAACATTTAATCTTAATACAGTGACAACCAGAAAACTTTGGAAAAGGAAGAAGACTTTTAGACACAATTTATGAATTTAAATAGTACATTAAACTAGAAAACCCTCTTTTGTGCACTGTGCAAAGGCCCAATTTCCTTAATAAATAATTTAATAAGTTACAATTAAAACTAATTGCTTTGCAACCACTTCAAAAAATAATTTTTGGTTTTGTGCTGTTTCGTCTTCTTATTGAACAGTTTTCTGGTTATTACGGTATAAATTTGATTAACCAACATACATGTACATATGGGCAAAGCACTAGTGAATGGGAAAGATAGTTATTAGCAAAGTTGAGAATTTTCTTGCCCAAGATAGAAATCAGAAAGTACAAATTCCGTACAGTCGTCTCTGAAGTCTCATCCTTAATGGATAGCAATTGTTCATTTACATAATTACCCACACTTCAAGACGATTACCCACACTTCAAGACGATTACCACTGCTCTTCAAGACGATTACCCACACTTCAAGACGATTACCACTGCTCTTCAAGACGATTACCCACACTTCAAGACAATTACCACTGCTCTTCGAGACGATTACCCACACTTCAAGACGATTACCCCTGCTCTTCAAGACTATTACCCCTGCTCTTCAAGACAATTACCACTGCTCTTCGAGACATTACCCACACTTCAAGACGATAACCACTGCTCTTCGAGACAATTACCCACACTTTAAGACAATTACCACTGCTCTTCAAGACGATTACCCACACTTCAAGACGATAACCACTGCTCTTCGAGACGATTACCCACACTTCAAGACGATTACCACTGCTCTTCGAGACGATTACCCACACTTCAAGACGATTACCACTGCTCTTCGAGACGATTACCCACACTTCAAGACGATTACCACTGCTCTTTGAGACGATTACCACTGCTCTTCGAGACGATTACCCACACTTCAAGACGATTACCACTGCTCTTTGTAAAAAATATCTTTTGCCATTTTTATTTTTAAGCTAAGTAAATTTAAATAAGTTATTAAGTTTCTATTGAATGTAAATGTCATGCAAAGGATCTATTAATTAATCAATAAGCATGATTATCGATGAAATGATTTTTCTCGGAAATATATTTATTGCAATTATAGAATGCCAGCGTTGAATTTTATTGCATAAGCTTTCCGGTCTATCCAATTAAAAACAAGTAACCCTCCGACTAATTAAACTCGTAATAATATTTTATTATTTAAAATAGAAAGACTACAGATATTCGAAATTAATGGTATTTTTTAAACTAAAAACTGTACGGTATACTTTTCTATGTAGGAATTATCCATCCTGCATAAATAAGACTGGACGGTTAATTTGTGTATTAATGACCAGAAAATTTCCCTTTTGTAGTAAAAGACCATTTTAACAATTTTTCTTCAAAACAAAAGTTAAAACCAGTTATCCAAAATTGACATGTCTAGGACTATAAAAAAGAAGTAAGTTAAGTAAAAACTTAAAGGCCAAGACGTTGCAACACTTTAAAGTTGACCTAGTCTTGAAAATCGATGTAACTTGTCATGGCTTTTTGGGCCTTTGTGTATTACCTTAGTGGTACTTTCTGTTTATGTAATTTTCTAAACCTCCCGAGTTTTAAAGAACCATTCACATTTTTGACTTAAATTATTAGTTTTAAATGAATGGCTCTTTTAAACCAAAAAACAGATTTTTTTATTTTTTTCAATGAATTTCCGTTATTGAAAAAAAATTCGTACGTTAACAGCACTATGCCCAGGTCTAACTTCTAACCAAAGGTATATATCATTATATTTCAAGCTAACACAGTAAAACCCTGAACCCTCCACAGCAGTCATAAATCAGTGTCGAGAATCATTTGTTTTTCTAGTCCTGTACTTGTCTTGGATAATTACGATTACTTCTAGTATATTTATCATTTGTCACACTCAGGGGGTCATTTTAACCAGTCCAACCAACTAATTAATCAATCATTAAATACGCTTTTCATATTCAGACTGATAGTTCATTTAAAAAATAATACATTAAAAAAATTCCCGAATGTTCAATATATTTACCAGGAACCTCAAATACGATATTTTATTAATTTAAAACAATTTTCTTAAATGGGCCACCCATTTCACTGTTTTCCTGCCATTTTTTTGGCCTTTTAGACCATTTTTGGCTAAATTGGGTTAACTCTGTCAATTTTTAAGAGATTTTGAAGTGTAATATTATTTTGAGAATAACTTAAATTGGTTATGACGATATTAAATAGAATATTTTCGAATTTAAAAAGTATGGTGATGAGTCTGAAAAAATAATCTATTTAAAATGGACTGTAAAGGAAAGGGGGAATAGGATATAACCTGAGATTTCAGGTTTTGAACGATACCTGTAAGACATCTATCTTAAGTTCCTGTCTCGAGAAATTGACATAAAACTGTTTCAAAATTATTCCAAAAAGGACATATGTCAGATTTTGTTAAAACTTGTAGTATTAAATAGATCATATTCAACAATTACGCAACCAATCTGAAAAAGACTACATCTCACAGCAACCTGAAAATCTTAAGTTTGCTCCTGTTATAATTATTTAATTTTCATTTAGCATTTTTTATAGATATAATTGATAATATTATTGCATTTAATCCGTATAGTCTGTATTACGTCACCAGTTTCAGCCAATGGCAGTGCAGTATACTGGTCACTGTGGTTTCCATCTGTACCACGTGACAACGATACTGCACTGTCATTGGCTGAAGTTATTGTGACGTAATACGGACTATACGGACTATACGGACTATATGTCTTATTTATTTTAGTATATCTATTAAAAATGCAAAATTCAAAATAAGAATTTTAATATGAGGAAACCTGAGATTCTCAGGCTCCTGTGGGATATAATCGTTTTCAGATTGGTTTTGTAATTGTTAAATATGATCTGTTTAATGCTACAACTTTTCTATAAAATCTGACATATGTCCGTTTTGGTATAATTTTGACACAGTTTTATGTCAATTTTCTGGAGACAGGAACATCAGATAGATGTCTTATAGGTATTGTTCAAACCTGAAATCTCAGGTTATATCCTATTCCCCCTTTCATTTTTCCTTTGCAGTCCCTTTTAAATGTAAAATCAATCGGAAATATTCATCATTTTAACTCAATTCGCTTTAAAGGATTTTCCTCATTTTGAACTTTTAAGACCTGAAAATCATTTCCAATATTATCTATTTATGTTATTATAAAGGTTATTATTATGAAAAAGATTGTCCTGGGATCTATTTTTTAGGTTTGTTTGAGATCAAAATAATAGTATTTTTACATCATACGTAGTGATCGAAACTTTGCATTGATGGAAAACTAGAAAAATAAGAAATCCCAGCAAAAACTATTTCGCACGCAAGACACCCATTGCAATAACATTTATAGTTTCATTCATTTTTGCTCAGCTTGTTTAATAGAAGAAAAATAAACTAGTTACTGAATCGCACTGTTGTAGTATGATAAAGTAACTTTATCACCCTACAACGGGAAATATGAGGTGTTATAAACTCCTCCAAAATAGAATAAAATCTACAATCTGTTAAACAAATTATGTTGTATGCATAAAACGATGTTTAAATGGTCCTAAGTTTAAATTCCGTGATACGAATTTATTTAACCAGTTCTTGAAAAAACAAATTGATTAAAATCAATTTTCTAAAGCTCATGCAATAATATTAAAGAAAGTGTGATTTTAAAATACCTTTTTCCCGGTTACTTCCATCGCGTACTTTCAGATAATCAAAAATGTTTCAGCTAGTTAGAGCTTGAAGTAATTTAACTGAACCACTTCTCTAAACTTGACCGAGCGCACCGAGAACTGGTTGAACCGGCATGATGTTAGGTACTTTCCCAAAGGCTTTTTCCAAAGTGGCAACTTCCCAAGGTATCTTCCCAAGCGGCAACTTCCCAACTGTGTGATTTCCCAATCGACAACCTCCGAAGTCTGTCCTAGCCGCATCTTTTGGTCCTCTAGATAGGATGTTCGGCCCCCTGATCAATCCTAGCCGCAACGCTCTGCCCTCCCCACATTAAAGACTGCTGCGCCTCAGAAGGCCTTTCATAACCTTTGGGAAGTTGCCGCTTGGGAATTTTCACATTTGGGAGTTGCTTCATGGGAAATTGTCATATGGGAAGTTGCCATCGGGAAAATGCTTTTGGAAAAATACACAACACCATATTCCAACATTTCAAACTAAAGTAAAATTCTTGTAAGATTGAAATCTTTTACGTGTTTTAATATCTCAGGCCAGTGGTTGCAAATATATAGGGATTAGAAATTTTTATTTTAGTTTGTGACAAATTAATTTTTTTGGACGAAATTTCATTTTTGAATTATTTATCAAAAAAAAAAAAAATTCTAAAACGTTAAAAGTTTTGTTTTATATTATTGTTATTATAAATTACTATTATAGTTCGGGGCTGTGAAAATAGTATTGTTAAATAATTAATGTAAAATATATGATAGATAATTACTAGGTAGAGTTAATAGTATATCCTTACACATTTACTCCATCTTTTTTTATTTACAGAAATAATTTCAAATTCACAATTTGAAAAATTATTCGATAAAAACCCATTTAAAAAAAAAATTTCATGTTTTTTTAACATAAATATTTTTTTATGCAAATGATCTGGTCTTTAACGGACAATCATAGGCTGTAGATTAGTGATGGAGAAATTTTATTACAAATGCCATAAATTAAAGTGTATCAAGAAAAAAACATCAACATTTTATCATCATGATATTCAGGTAGAAAAGATGCAATCACTTGTAAAAGTGGCAACGATGATTTTTACTTTTTGGTTTTGACAAACTCATGCTTTGGTAGAGTAAGCCTTTGATCCCGTCAAATATGATATAGATCTACATTTTTAAACATTTTTCATCAAATCTGAAAATTCTCAACAAATTATAAAATTTTAAAAAATTCTTCATGTATTCATTTATTCATCTCCAAATTTAGTCCATGTAAATAACCCGGAGTTAGAAAGTGATTCATGTGCAGATCGAAACTTACTATTCGATAAGGACCATTCTGAACTTAACAGCTATCGATATAGCTACCTAACGACTCGTTATCCCGGTCTGTCTCTTTGGAAAGAAATTGAGTTTTTGCCACAAACTCTGATTTTCTAATTTCAATATTGTTGCAACCCAATGTCGTAGACCTTTAATATTTCAAACTATGAACGCTATTGGATCAAATAATGTAAGTTTGAAATATCAAAGCTTTACATCATAAGATTACAAAGATATAGGTTTTACAAAAACTGACTCAATTCCTTTAAACAATATTTTCGTAATTACGGACTAAAAGTGTGTAGTTCAAATGTGAACTGTTCTTAAAAATAATAAGGAATTTACCATGAGAACCAGAAAATTGTGGAAAAGAAGGACGCCTTTTAATCTCAATTTATGACTTCAAATTATCCAATAAACATTAATCACAGCAACAGTGTTAAAAGATCCCTTTGTCTTTAAAAAAAATGATTTTATAAGTTACTACAGTGAATTCCAGATATATCAATACAGTGAATCCCAGATATATCAAAACAGTGAATCCCAGATATATCAATACAGTGAATCCCAGATATATCAATACAGTGAATCCCAGATATATCAACCCAGATATATCAATACAGTGAATCCCAGATATATCAATACAGTGAATCCCAGATATATCAATACAGTGAATCCCAGATATATCAATACATAGCAAGAGTTTTGTATAATGTATAATTCTAAAGAAACTTCTTTTTACTTTTAATCAAGGTAAATTAATAGCCTTGAAATATGAATGCAAATGAAATATTAATATTAAACTTATTTTTCCGCGGCATTTGATCTTAAATATGTAATACGACATTATACAAAACTCTTGCGATTTATTCATATGTCTGCAAATTCGCTGTAGTAACATAAAATAACTAAAATATCGCTTTCACGTCGTCTTCCTATTCCACATTTTTTTGGCTCTCACTGTCCTTTTTACTTATTACAGTCAAATAGATTCTAATACAATAGATGGCAACGTAGAATTTAAACACTCTCAGTACAGCTGTATTATTACGTCACAAGTGTCAACTTAGTCTTTGTGTCCGACAAAATTATTAATAATTGTGATAATTTAAGACTAAAAAGCTACTCTAAATCTTACAGAAAAATTAGCGCAATTTTGAATGTTCTTTATTATCTGTTTTTACACTTTTATTTATTCTTGGAAAATATGTCAACTAATGTGAGAAAATTTCATTTTTCTTGTTATATTTGACACTTGTGACGTCGTGTATAATTGAGCCATTTCTCTGTTGCCACCTATTGTACTTGATAATCTATTTGATTACAGCCAATCAGGGTCTAAGATAAGAAAACCTCTCTGTGATTGGTTGTAATTAATGGATTAATGTGGCAGCTGCTCAGATCCAAATCTGAATTAATGAATGGAAATAAATCAGAGTTTTTGCAACACAAATTTTGCTGTAAAATTAGATTTAACATGTCTTCAATAATGTCGAACTCTGATCATAGATTTTAGAAGAAATTTTCATAGACTCAATTCCTTTATCCCATTTTTTGGCCGTAAAGAACACAACACAAGTTAGCTAAATATCTTATGAAGTTATGATGATTCAGAGTTTAAGATCAATTTGAACCGGCGGTATGCAGTTCAAATTCCATGAATTTTGAATAGGTCAATAAATGTAATGAATGCAATGAATGCAATGAATGCAATGAATGCAATGGTTGCTATGAATGCAATGAATGCAATGAATGCTATGAATGCAATGAATGCAATGAATGCAATGGTTGCAATGAATGCAATGAATGCAATAAATGCAATAAATGCAATGAATGTAATGAATGCAATAAATGCAATGAATGCAATGAATGCAATGAATGCAATGAATGCAATGAATGCAATGAATGCAATGGTTGCAATGAATGCAATAAATGCAATGAATGCAATGAATTTAATTATTGCAATAAATGCAATGAATGCAATAAATGCAATGAATGCAATGAATGCAATGAATGCAATGGTTGCAATTAATGCAATGAATGTAATGAATGCAATAAATGCAATGAATGCAATGAATATAATGAATGCAATAAATGCAATGAATGCAATGAATGCAATGAATGCAATGATTGCAACGAATGTAATGGTTGCAATGAATGCAATGAATGCAATAAATGCAATGAATGCAATGAATGTAATGAATGCAATAAATGCAATGAATGCAATGAATGCAATGAATGCAATGAATGCAATTGTTGCAATGAATGCAATGAATGCAATAAATGCAATGAATGCAATGAATGTAATGAATACAATAAATGCAATGAATGCAATAAATGCAATGAATGCAATGAATGCAATGAATGCATTTGTTGCAATGAATGCAATTAATGCAATGAATGCAATTGTTGCAATGAATGCAATGAATGCAATAAATGCAATGAATGCAATGAATGTAATGAATGCAATAAATGCAATGAATGCAATAAATGCAATGAATGCAATGAATGCAATGAATGCATTGGTTGCAATGAATGCAATTAATGCAATGAATGCAATGAATGCAACGAATGCAATGAATGCAATGAATGCATTAAATGCAATGAATGCAATGAATGCAATAAATGCAATAAATGCAATTAATGCAATATTTTGAAAAGCTTGAAATAGAAATATTTTCTAACCATCGATTTCTTGTCAACATATAGAGAAATTCTAAAATTGTTAAAAGATTTTGAACAGTTGAATTTTATCAAAAAAATTTAAAATAAGGATTTTCCAAATTTTCTGAGAAAAATGGTTACGAAGCTTATCGTAGTTTAAATATTTTCACAGACCACGTCGACAGCTTGTGTTTTATATTCATGATTGCTAAGCACTGTGTTCTTGAGATGATTTTTATTTTGATAGTGAAGAATTAAAATGGGATGTCATGGTGTACAGCTGGAAGTGAATGAACCTCTGTTTATAATGGGGTTTCCAATCCGTTGCGCGTGCAAAGACTTGCAATGATTGATTCCCTTTGCACCATTTGATTGCTCGGCATTGCGTTATAATCGCGAACAAGGAAGCAATAATATATTCGCGGAATTGCTCTGAAATGTGTGCAACGCGGAATTGCGTTTCCATCTAAATCAATCATTTTAATTGTGACTTACAAATTTATGCAGCAGATGCAAGAATGAAAATATCTCTGTAAAATAATCGAGGCTCGAGTGTCACTTGATTCAACAGTTTTTTAAATTAAAGTTTATTGAGCTGATTAAGCTACAAATTAACAATTTAATATGATACATTTTTCATTTGTTTGGAAACTTATTTAGGTTAAACCTATTCCTGCTGGGGGGGGGGGCAATCTGACCCCCCTTACCCCCCCCCCTCCTGTAGAGTATAAGAGCCTTCCAGTAATGTATAATTTGTCATGTTTGGACATCAAACATGGGATTTAGAGGGGGGTCAAATTGACCCCCCCCCCCCACAGCGTATCCAGGTTTTCAAGTACCCCAGCATGGATAGGGTTAAAAAGGTTCTCGTTTAATTAAAATTATATATTTTGCTACAGTGAGAACCAGAAAACTATGGTACAGAAAGACAACATTACAGTGTATTTGATGTCGTTACAAAGCAAAAAAAATAATTAGTAACTTATTAAATCACTTATTCATTTTTCAGATAAATGGGTCTGTTCGAGTCTAAAATGTCGTCTTCGTTTTCCGGTTATTACATGCTGCATGTTAATATTATAAAATATAAGATTAAGTTTAAAATTCAATTTACTTAGCATTTCAGACTGAAATGTTAATGAAGTTCAGTTTATTGTATGCCAATAGCAATGTTAAAATTGAATTTTTTGTTAAAATTACTTGCCTGCAAGGGCTCGCAATTGCGCGCAAGGAAACCCTACTTTATTATAAAATATAAAAAAAACGCTAGGGTGGGTTAGATAGCAGTAAGAATTGATGACAAAAACATCCCCGTTTTTTCTGTGCTCTATATTTTTTGTCCTTATACCTATATGAGAATTCTAAAATAATAATAAGTAAAGGATTCAAATCTGGAAATAGTTTATAATGAAGGAATCAATACATAAAGTTGTAATCTCTTTTGGTCTGTCTGTCTATTTGTTTGTTTGTCCGATCATAACTCAGAAACCATGCTGGACAGATTTGCCTAAAATTTAGATTGGGGCCACGGGAATGTTCATAGTTTGCAGTTTTAAAATTCTAATTTGATTGGATCGACTTAGTTTCCCGGTAAAATCGTTCAAGTGCGGGTAAACGGCGGAAGTAACTATGAGTGACCTGGGCAACGCTGGGTTCAAAGACTAGTTAAAAATAATACGTCACCTGAGGATTAGGAATCTTTTTTCCTTTAAGAAACCATTCCAAATCAGCTGGCGGGTTTGAGCCTTCGCTTTCACACTTGAAAAAACATATATCAATTTCTTCTTTTTTAATGTCTTGCTCTAAAAGGTGGCCATTTTCAATCTTTCTTAAATCTTTACAAATTTTCAGATATGATACATTATTATTTTGGATAAATAAAACGCAATTTCTTAAAATGCTATTCTTTAATTGTCTAATATTCAGAAACCTGATGTTGTAGATTTTTGATATTTCAAAAAAAAATTCTTTTTGATAAAATAATCAAAGTTAGAAAAATCATCGATCATCCGGTTACAGATGTTTTAACTGAGTGATTAGTTTCTTTTTTATTTTGATTATTATTCCAACTAACCTTTAACTACAGGGTGTCCCAATAAACATGGGAATTCAGTGACGAATTCGATATCGTCTTTGCTATAAATAAGCATTGTAATACCTGATTTCAAAAGGTATTATATTATTATGTCTTCTAGGAGTTTATTTTATGAAAACGTTATGGCTGTAAAGATGCGTCTAGACGTCTAAGCGTCTATGGCCTATGCAGTCAAAATATAAACAAACAAATTGTAAACATAGCAGACACAAATCTTCAGGATTACATATTCTCAGAAAGTACACTATACTAAATCAAAAAATTATTTTTAAAGACGATATCGAATTCGTCACTGAATTCCCATATTTATTGGGACACCCTGTATGTATAACTAATTAGGTCGTAAAACACAGCAAAGTTTAAAGTCTTTTGGACAAAACTTTTGAAATTAGAAACTTTCTTACAATTCTTAGTCTGTGAAAATAAGGACAAAAGACGGATACAACATTGTAATAAAATAGATTTTCTGAATGTGATAACTATGGGAAGGATATAGCATTTTTTAACTTAAAAAGTGTTGAATTCTGAAAATTAAGTTAATTGTCTCTATGGCATAAAATCCGTTAAGCACTTTATAAGAGCTTGTGGTTATGAACCTGGATTAAAATGATGATTCTCATAAAATGATGTCAACAGCCTCGATGGGGCCGGCCGATTGGATTTGGCCTGGGGGAATGAGAAATAGTTTAAAGTAGTTTGATTATATCAAGTTTGACTTGCATTGTCATTTTCTGTATTTCTCAGTGAACAAATATTTTTTGACTATTGTTTGAAATATCTGAATGATTTGTTTGGAATTAAATAGATTATTTTACGATCCGAGCTGAATGTTGCAACTTTCTGAATTTGTATGGATGCTACGTTCTTCAGCAATGGTCGTTTATTACAATTTTCTCCTTAAAGACGCAACAGATAGAAGTAAGATTAGTAGCGATGAAAAGCGATTATTTTTCGCCGTAAGCCTATACCCCCTTTCATTTTTCGCGAACACTCCTTTTCACAGGAGGTAAATGTGTCCCACTAAGCATTGGAATTATATAAAGTGACGGATTTGGAATCGTCTTTGCAAAGAATTTATATTATATAATCCCTGATTTCAAAAGCCATAATCTATCTTTGTCTGCTAGAGTTTATTTTTTGAAACGGTAATTTTTGCTGCAATGATGTGTCTGTAATGTCTCTGCAAGATGAACAGTGAAGACGGACATGTTTACTGTATTTGTATATTGTAATTTTCTTATTTACCTAGAGAGTGCAACCGTATGCAGTAAAAACATAAATACAATAATTGTAAACATAGCAGATAAAAATCTTACAGATAACAGCTTTCTCAATAGTTATCACTAAACTATGTCAAAAAGTTAATTTAAAAGACGATATCAAAACCGTTACTCAATTCCCAAACATTAAAAGTGACTTCAGTAATCAATTAAAGTACATAAAGACATTTATTACAGATCCACACAATGCACAAGTAGTCGAATTTTGTTATGATATTGTAGTTACGAAGTACTTGAAAAGTTTATTCGCTAAATACAAGTTAATACAATTTTTTTAGATACATTATTTTAATAAACTGTTGTCAACAGTACTTTTTATAATTTTCTAGCAAATTTTTAAAGTTAAAGCAAGAAAAATGAATGTGATGAATGTTTACAATATATATTTTGCACACGTGAAATAGACTTTTAGTACCAAGTCGACTTTTAAGCGGTATATTTAGGTGCAGTACAGTACAAAAACATACTTGTATTTAGATCAAAACAGGACATTACACCAAATTAAACATTTCTTTCAGTGAAAGGAGTTGAGTTTTTGCCACAAAGTCTGATTTTCTAATAACTATATCTTTGTAACCCAATGTCTTAGACCTGAGATATTTCAAACTAATAATACTAATAATCTAGATTTGAAATATTTCTGGTTTGCATCAAAAGATTGCAAAGAATCAGAAGATTAGTTTGTGGCAAAAACTCAATTCCTTTTTTTAGAATAAATAGATGTTTAAAATTTGCCTTTAAATCTTCAGAGCTTTTTCACAGATATTATTGCAAACAAAATGTACATTTATACCTGAGCTTAAGCGTATAGATGTTTACCTGAAAGGAGTAATTATTTCCATCGCTCATTTCCCCTTCTGGTCCAGTCAGTTTAATAAACACTGGGTAGGCTGAACAACATTTTTTTCAAAATTTAAGTATCAAATTTTTAGGTTTAAATGAAAAACAACAAATGCTAAGAATTTGGTGTGTAATTGTGTGCAGTAAAATGTTTTTTGAGAAATCAAAATTTTTAACAAATCCATCTTTATTACAGCAAGAGATTTATAGGAGAAATATCAATTTATTTTCGAAATTTAAAAGAAAAAAAATTTAAAGCTGTGCATATAATTTTAAATTGATATCAATTCTGGTTATTGAAATTGCAATTTTGAGTAGAAACATATATCAACATGTTTCTATAAATTTGTTTTCAAAATTGTAAACAGTTCTTTCTTTCAATAAAAGTTCTAATTTTTGCATTTTCAGATATATCAAATGACATGATTTGGACATTACAAATCCAGGTCCTTATTCCCTCACACCTCTCTCCTCCCCAGTTATGGCTATTTTATTGTTGTGTGCACTTAGGTACCTTCCTACGAAAGAAGTAAAAAAAAAACTTTATCTAAACAAATTATTCTAAAGGAACTCTACACTTTCCAAATTATTCTAATTTTCTAATTTTATCTTTAGCTTTTCCTCATGACGTTGTAGTCCTTTGATATTTTAAAACATAACTTTTAATTTCTGTTAAATTAAAATATCATTGGTTTACTGTTTGCTGTGTTTCAAGGTCAAAATTATTTTTCTTCCCTATCTTTAATAATCTTTGAGTTTTTTTCAGATTCAAAATAAAAATTGTTGTTTTATAAATTAAATCATCCAAGATATGAAAAGTTTGAGATATTTCCTGGAAAATCCCAAAGGACTGAAAGGAAAAGTAGAATTAAAATTATGTAGGTTGGCGCGTAGTTGACACTTCTCATATTTTCTTCTATTCAATTTTTAGAAGAAAAATGATGTCTGACAAAGGTTCCATTCAGATAATATGACAGATATGACATAAAACATGGTCTACTGCAGAACATCTGTTAATGATTTGTCGCCGATCAATGTGTGTAATGTTCATTGTGGTTTTTTAAAGTTATATATACCAATAGATATATCTTTATCTTAAAACAACCATTAGAAACAACCCTTAGATTTTACAAATTATCATTTGTCCAAGGTCAGGGCCACAAGGCTTATGATCTCCTGCGAGTAATACCAAAGGATTTGAGTCTTTTGTCACACTTTGAATTTTCTAATCCCTATATCTTTGCAATCTTATGGTGGATATCTTTGATATTTCAAACTAATGTTATTTGATCAACCCGAATTCATATATGAAATGTCTATGGTCCTTCGTCAACGACAGGTTTCATAGAAATAGGGATTACAAGAACAAAGTTTGTGACTAGGACTTACTTCCTGTAATGAACTGGAAAAAAAGTTCGTTGAACTACATACCGCCGGTTCAATTACTTCTTATGTGCTCACTGGTACAAATCCTGAACCATCGATTTTCAACAACTCTAATTTTTAAGTCGGACATCATTCGCTATAAAGGATATTTCAAAATTTATAACTTCTTAAAGGGCAGTTTAAATTACACCCTGCGAGCGACGGGCTTCCCGACGCTCTAGCACCCCGTTATAGTTCTAGTTGAACCAGCCATATAGAGTGGATCCGCCTTCGTGTAGTTCAATGACTTCTTTTAATTTATTAAATTTGATCTACTCTGATTGGTTGTATATCCGCTTACCGACCAAAAAGACGGTTAGAAAAAAGTCTGAAGTGGTATATATAACAAACATCATAAAATCAAACACAGAAAACAGATTAGTATGGTTAGAAGGAGACTTTAAACAAAATTTTAAAGATGATATTGCCTGATTCACAATGGTACCCTTGACTCCTTTACCAGTAAACAATGATTTTGTCTTCTCAAGTTAAAATTCGATATCTATGGAAATAATTTTGAAAGCGAACAAAATGAATTATGAAAGGAAAGGACAAATGGGACATAGTGTATAGGCTAGTATTGTCATCTTTGCATGAAAAAAATTTTAAATTACGATTATTGACTTTTATAAACCTTTTTTATGTGTAAAATTTGAAAACTAAAAATACTTCTTTCTCATAAAATCTGTTTGCTATAATAAGTTTGAAAAGATGGATTTCTTCATTGACAATGTTTTTAGATTTGTCAAACTTGCAAATGAAAAAATGTTTTATTGAATTCCCCCCCCCCCCTAAATATTTATTTGATCAAAATAGCCCGCCGGGATATGTTAAAGGAATGAATGCTTTCTTGAAACTGTAAAACTTTTTTTAAAGTTAAAGTTTAAGAGTAATTAAATTACGTAGGTTACGTTGAACAACTTCTTGTGCACTGATTCAAGTTTAATAAAATGGGATCAATTCAGTCTACAATGGTTCAACTCATTCTTTCTATTCATTAAATGTAGTTCAAGGTTGCAAAGATATATAAATTCGGAATTTAGTTGGATTTCCCAAAACTTGTTGGCTTCCTCTGTCAAAAACAGGGGTCGGGCCGGCGGAGTTGGGGGGGGGTTGGAGGGGGGCGGAAGCTCTTTATTGTTAAAATTCTTAAAAAGTCAATCCATTGTTTTTAAAAATCTATTAAGGATTACATTCTTAAAAAAAGGAACTAAATATTTGCCACAAACTCAAATTTTGTAATCCTTATATCTTTGCAACCTGATGGTGTAAACCTTTGATATTTCAAACTAAGATTATTCATACTAACAGAATTCATAGTTTCGAATATCTATAATTTACAAAACCACTTACTGAACATGTTGAGAAGAATGGGAAGGGTGAGAGGAGTAGAAATATTGTTGTTAGAAGCCTAAAAAAGAGTTAATTTATAATCTAAAAGTCAAATTAATCTTAGGAACATGAAGACAGCTATTAAGCCTCATGCAACTCCGAAATAGAAAGGTTTGATTTTATAAAGTAAAATTAGTATAAAATATTGCAATTGTGCAGTGTACAAAGACCCATTTCACTGAAAAGGTTGATTTTCAACAGTTTTTAAACCATATAAGGATTTCTTAAATAATGTCTTCATATTCCAAAGTGTCGCGTATTCTACTCTTAAAAAAGTGTCATTTACAGTGTAAATTCGTTGAGTACATCACAAATGTTGTCTATTAATTAAATTATTCTTAGAATTTAATGTTCATCTATAAAAATGTGTTTAAACATCGTTCACTAGCTAGCACCCCTGGTCCAACCAGGGCAAGATGCATTCGGTTCGTTTTTTTCATTTAATCGCATTTTGATCTATAACTAAACAATATTTAAAATTACAGATTTAATTTTTTCATACTTTTTAATCGAAAAGGTATATGCCGACAAAAATGTTTTTAGGGGAAAATGCGAAAAATGTATTTTTAAAAGATCAAATCGTGATCGAAAGTTAAAGCATGATGGGATAAGGACCGAATTGTAAAATTGTAAATTGTAATATGTTGATTACCTGACAAGTCAGATTCCGGCCAGCCCATTCTCTTGGTAAATGTGGAACTGTCAGATGGTTGAAAACAGCTCCATCTTGTTCCTACAATATTCAAGATTTATCTTGGGATCGAATATAATGGATTGGCGGCGTCGCTGAACTGAACCTATCGCCGGTTCAAATTTGAATCACCGATAAAAATCCTTCCAGAATCTTTAACCTTTAACGGTGGTTCAAATTTGAACCGGCAGCATGTTCGTAGTTCAACGATGTAGCTCAAATTCATTAAATTCTGTCTCTGGTACAGTGTAGCCCAGTTATGATTGTAGTCCAATGAACAAATGTGTACATTTTGTAAACACACAGGCACATATCCATTGTACTCCTGAATTTGAAGTTCAAGACACTTTTTGGTCAGACGTTCTGTTAAAAACAATCCCTTGAAACATTTAACCCTTTCCCTGCTGGGGTACTTGAAAACCAGGATATGCTGGGGGGGGGGACAATTTCCCCCCCCCTCTAAATCCCATGTTTTATGTCCAAATATGACAAATGATACATCATTAGAAAGCTCTTGTGCTCTCAAATGCAAATTTTCAAAAATTGAATTTTTTATCGCAAAATCCAGTTATATAGTAAAATGTTTGCAAAAAAAAATTTGTCCAAAAAATGAAAAATTATACATTTTTGAAAAGCCCTTGACCATGTTATTTAAAATATGCAAAAAATTTTGCAAAATTTTAAATAACCTGATTTTTAATCAAGAAAAACTAAAAATGTGCAAATTTCCTTTGACAGGTTGTTTGCAAAAAATTTGCAATTTTTTTTCGCAAAACTTGTGCAATCCGTTTCCTTATGTCATAGGCTTTCCAAAAAGCTAAATTTTATCAAAATCTGACAAGTGAAAGTGGGTCAAAACAAAGATTTAGTTTGTTACAGGCAAAAGCATTCATTCAGGCAGTGTGCCTGAGGACTCAGGAAGTTAGTATTAAAGCCCGGTTTTTGGCCTAAAAGGAGGGCTTTGGGAATGTAAGAAAAGTCAGGAAATTCCAACAGCCTCAGACCAATACTTTTTGAGTTATGTAAAAAAAACTACAGGGGGTGGGGGTCAAATTGATCCCCCCCCAGCAGGAATAGGGTTAAAGTCTAGATGTTAAACAAAATAAGATCAAAGCCAGCAGCGACATTTCAAAGTCTTAAAGCTTGAAAATTTGCCTTAAGTCTTATTTTTAAGAAATTAAAAAATGCAAAGTCGAGTCTGAATTCTCATCATTAATGAGCCGTTTGTGAGTTACTTTTTTACTTATTAATCAGCAAAGCGTTTTTGCACCACAAACTGAACCAATATTGAAAATATATTGTTATATATTTATATTTGTAGTTTTGCTTCACAAACTGAACCAATATTGAAAATATATTGTTATATATTTATATTAGTAGTTTTGCACCACAAACTGAACCAATATTGAAAATATATTGTTATATATTTATATTAGTAGTTTTGCACCACAAACTGAACCAATATTGAAAATATATTGTTATATATTTATATTAGTAGTAAACAACTTAGTTAAAGCAAAAATGTCTATTGTGTATTGTTGTTTATTTTATTCAGGGAACATTAGTTCCAAAATCGAAGGGACATCAGTTTTGGAATGAAAAGCAACACTACTTTACTTACTACTTTATAGGTCTTCAATCTTGAAAAACTTAATAAAATTTAATTTTTGCCGCGGCTTAAATTTAAGCTGCGGCTCAAATTCTTTAAATTCGGCCTCTGTACGTGTAATTAAGTTCAAGTTACCCTCGATGCAAGTACGGCAAATGGCAATGTCCAATTTACAACGTTACCAAAACTTTAATCTGAATAATAATGCGGAAGATATAGCGTCGTTTTTCTAACTCGAAAAGAGTTTATTTCCGATAATTTCTTCATTGCTTCTTACGACCGAGAAATGCGCAAGTAATTTCTGCAAAGAAATCACATTGAAAATGAAAAAAGTGAAATCTAAATCATACATTTATTAAAGGGTACCATAGTAAATCGGGCATGAACATCTTTGTATAGAGGGTCACTTGAAATTAAGAATACAAAACCGGTTTGAATCTTGAAACAATCAAATTGCTCCTCTGGTGTTTTTTAAGATAACTTAAGACTAAATTTTTATCTGTTTTTTTACAAATAAGATTCTACATAATGTAAGATATCTATTGAATTTAAAGCAAGTGTTTAATTCTGGCCACGGTATATAAGGAGTTCTTGTCAAAATCCGGTTCTATTTTTGATTCAGATTTGATTCTATGAAATTGTTATTATGATAAATTTACAAAATTGGAAAAGCTGTAATTAAAAAATGGGCTTGCAATATATTACATTATTTTGAAATTATAATTTTTAAAAAAAATTTTATTTCCCTCCAAGCCGGGACTATAAAGTACCTGGTAACTATCATCAACTATATCTTTTCCTATAAACCAGACAAGGCGAGGCAACGGGTTCCCTGAATAATTTTTTTTAGTAGTTTCTATTATTATCAAATGCCCATTTTTTTTGTAAAGGAATATTGAGTCTTTGCCCAATGTTTCAATCAAAAGATCTAATAATCTAAGTTTAAAATATCAAACCATCAGATTGCAAAGATAGGGGGGTTAGAAGGTTTGAGTTTGTGACAGAAAGACTCAATTTTAAACCTAAACCATGTTATTGACTGTACAAAATTGACTGTACAAAATTGCTCGCACAAAATTGAATGTATCATTGATTGTACAAAATTGACTGTACCAAATTGACTGTACAAAATTGACTGTACCAAAATGACTGAACAAAATTGACTGTATCATTGATTGTACTCTCGACTTTAACCTTGTTTGTATCCTTGACTAAACCCTTGACTCTACCTTGTTTCTATCCTTGACAGTATCCTTGACTGTACCCTTGACTATACCCTTGACAGTACCCTTGTTTCTATCCTTGATAGTACCCTTGATTGTGCCCTTGACTGTACCCTTGACTGTACCCTTGACAGTACCCTAGTTTCTATCCTTGACTGTACCCTTGACTGTGCCCTTGACTGTACCCTTGACTGTACCCTTGACTGTACCCTTTATTGTACCCTTGACTGTACCCTTGACTGTACTCTAGACTGTACCCTTGACTGTACCCTTGACTGTACCCTTGACTGTACCCTTTACTGTACCCTTGACTGTACCCTTGACTATACCTTTGTTTCTATCCTTGAGTATCTTAAGTTGTGTTAGTTGTGCTAGTTATGCATTTAAGAAATCCCCAACCACCCAATTTATATCGGGTATACCCCTTGATTCTACCATGAATGTATCCTTGACTGTACTATTGACTGTACCATTAACTAAACTATTGACTGTAATCTTGACTGTACCATTGATTGTACCATTTATTGTACTTGTGACTGTACTCTTTTCTGAACCGTAGATTGTACCTTTGACTGTACTCTTGGCTGTATCATTGATTCTACCATGAATGTATCATTGACTGTACTATTGACAGTACCATTAACTAAACTATTGACTGTACCTTTGACTGTACTCTTGACTGTACCATGAACTGAACCATTGAATTTACCATTGACAGTACCCTTGACTGTACTCTTGAATGTACCATTGACTGTACCATTTACTGAACTTATGACTGTACCTTTGACTGTACTCTTGACTGTACCATTGATTGTACCTTTACTGTATCCTTGACTGTACCTTTGACTGTACCCTTGACTTTACCCTTGACTGTACCCTTAACTGTACCATTGATTGTACCCTTGACTGTACCCTTGACTTTACCCTTGACTGTGCCCTTGACTGTACCTTTAACTGTACCATTGATTGTACCTTAAATGTATCCTTGACTGTATCATTGACTGTACCCTTGTGTGTGCCATTGATTAAACCTTGACTGTACCCTTGACTGTACCCTTGCTTTTGTAACTTGACTGTATCATTTAATTTACCCATTTGACTCTAAATTGACTGTACATTGGCTGTAATATTAACTGTGCCATACTGATTGACTGTACGTTGACTGTACCCCCTGACTGTAACATTGGCTGTACCCTTGACTGTACCCTTGACTTAAAACATTGACTGTACCCTTGATTGTACCCTTGACTGTACCCTTGACTTAAAACATTGACTGTGCCCTTGACTGTCCTTTTGCTGTACCTGTGTTTGTAGTACAACTGGCTGAGTACGGTGTATTCTCTTTAACTGGTTGCAGTACAGTATACTCTGTAATACTTCGTTGTTCTTCATGTAGATACAACGCCAGGCTAGTCGGGGGAACTAAACAAAACAAACAACATGAATTATTGCAATTTTAAGTAAGTGTAGTGTCTTGACTGTACAATCTTCTTGGAATTTTCAAACACTTCCAGACAACCCTGGGTTCCCAAGCCGATTTAAAGTTCTGAAAGTTCTAAAAACTTTTTACTACATGTTTCTTTTCATCGCTTGGGTCACCTTAAGATTGTGTAGAACACCTTATTTTTACTCACCATCCACCCCATCCCTTCCCCCCTCCACACCATGAACTTCAAACGACAATAGAGCCGATTAACTAGAGAAATCTTTTCCTTTTTAAGCCTTTAATTGACTTTTGGGAATATGCTTTTTGTAGAAAATGCTCTTGGGAGTTTGTTGCATGAGAAATTGCACCAGAAACATTTGTAAAACTATTTTACACTTTCTGCGTGTTTTCAAATTTGTCCATATTAGATTTAGATTGCGACATTCATTATGTAAACTGATTTTAGCAATATTTTTAATGAAATAATTATCAAAAAATAGCCCTAATCATAGAAGAATAATAGAAGTACACTTTAAATTACGTTAACCCTATCACAACCGGGGCCCCGGGGGGGAATGTTTTTCACCCTCCCCCCCTGCCCTCCTGTGGTTTTTTATAATTAACTTAATAACTGCGTACATTGGAACGCAAAAACATCTTCACTTTTTCAATTTTAAAGTTGTGTAAAAAAAAAAATTAAATATATTTTTTTTGATTCATATGGTAAGAGTAGAGGACGTTCAATTACAGAGGGTTGGTGTTTGAAAAAAATCATAAATGGTTAATTACTTTTTAATTGATTAAACAGGGCTAACATTTACATATTTATTTAAAAAGCACTTGAAAAATGAAATATGTGTCGTATAGTCAAAAGTAAAAAATTAACATTTTTCTAACGTACTTTTTGAACTTTTTAAAAATCCCCCCTTGCACCCTAAACATCATTATAGGTCTAAATTTTTAAACAAGAGAAGGTCTTGAAAAGTTTAACTATATGGACATGTATCAAACTCCCTTAAGTCCATATTGGACAAAAATAGCCCAATCAGAATTAGGTTTTATTTTAACAATTTTTTATACAGCTTGCACCATTAAAAAACTGTATTTTGCTAGTGCTTGCTTTTATTAGATTTTGTAATATTCTTATCCTAAGAAATCGAAAATGAACCAAAAACGATTGTATTAACAACACATTAGAGTTTGGGTCTTTTTTGATCTTTTTTGAATATAATTTCTGGCAGGGCCAAAGTTATGCATAGTGTAAGAAAAGAATGAATAACTTTTAGAAACTTTTGTTTTCTAAAATTCTGTCAATTTTGAACCTTAGGGTAAATATAAACAAAAAACGAATGAAAAAACAAAGATGTGAAACATTCGCTATGAGTCACATGCTTCGGTATTTTTAAAACCGAATAAAATTAAATCCAACTTGTATTTTCTCAACAATGACAATGTCTTGTTCGAAGGAAATGGAGTTGCAGTATTTAATACAAATCTAGAATTAAATCTAAAGTTAATCTGTATAATTAGTATAATATTAGTTATAATGCAACCTTCCAATACCAAAGCGTTGTCAAGGTTCATATAAAACGTACATGGTTTTTAACCAGATATTAACTAGTGCTACGCACGCTAGGCACGTTCGGAAAGGAAATCTATTCGACATTTTAATGTTCTTATACAGACCGTTCCATATCATATATCTCCAAGGTTTAACGCTTAAATAAATTGAAAAACCCAAATTTGTGTACACTTATATATTTTTTTAATTGATTTAATCTTTCTAGATGCTATGAATAGTCCCAACAATTGCAATTTAACGATCCGAAATGATGTGGGACATCCTGTACATAAGTTTGCACAATAAACTTTTATTCCTACACGAAAATGTAAATGAATAAGACTATAAAAAAAGGCAATTTCATGCGAAAAAACACTTTTCGGTTTCGCCCCCAACCTGACATAATGAAAAACTTTTACTTAGGTCAACGATATTTTTAGATAAGATAAATTGTTTCAGTTAATATCTTTTGTCAAAGAAATTATTTTCCTTAAACTTTTCAAGAAAAACATTTTAAATCAAGATTTTTGTGGAATTGTTTTAAAGCAAAAATACCTTGAATGTTTAAAAACAGATGACGATCTTTGTTGTATAAAATTTTAAAATTTTATACAGCAAACCTTATAGATTGAAAAATCAGACGTCTGCACATCATCAGAGATAAAACTTTAGAATTTTTAATCCGCTCTTGTTGGATATATCATTTCTACTACATGTAATACGATGCTATATTAATTGGACTAATATTCGATTGGACTAAAGTCAGCTGTTCACATGCCGGCTTTTAAAGCATTTAAACCAGGGAACAGGAATATAGGGAAAGGAAATGGCGCTGGTCCGGCATGAGAAAGCCAGTCGCACTGCTTTGCAGACCAGTACAGTAAACTTACAAACACTCTTCTGGTACAGACACACAACACGACTACAGTCAAGGAAATTGTAGAACAATGTCGTCGATTATAATTAAACTTGAATAACGAGTAGTTTATTGCAAACTTTAATCAAATTGTATTCTTTGCGTGAAAATTTGGCTTAACAGTGTTGACTTAAATATGTAAATAATATATTACATGTATATTAAACTTATTTCTAAGTAAACAATTAACAAAAAACAAATGTACTCTCCTAGGCTGTACTAATACCGAGATTCTTACGTACTGTATAAACCTACGTAGTACACACCTTCGGTACTTTAAACTGACACACACTCTTTTGGTACAGACACACGCACATGACGTTTCCGCCCCCTGATTTAAACAAATATAACTTGATCATGTTAATATGAACTTATTAAAATCATATTTTATCACATTTAAGGACTATAGTTCTTTTAACATTAGTCTCAATAAACATTAATCAAAAACTTATGTTCGTTCAATTGTCCAATTGTCCAATTGGTATGACACACCAAATATGACACACCAAATGCGGCAGAATTTTCAAAAGTTGAAATATATAAGAATGAATAAATCGAGGTCAAATTAAATAAATTAAAATTTAGGGATTGAGGCAAGTATTCAGAGCTAAGAGCTCTTGTATTGTGAATATCGAAATCAATGCTTGATCTCTATATTAGGTTAATCTGCAGATTAATTTAATCTTTATTTGATATTCCGCATGGTTATCGTTGCCAGTTTTGATCATGGGAGAAATAACTAAAAAGAAGATATGGAAATTATAGTTTTAGAAGGATTCCTTTAATACAGATACTTTTTAAAAGTTTATGTCAAGATTAAGTGATAGGAATTGTGAGCATCAAACTCAAAAATTCCCAGGTGAGTTTCCTTATGGGTAGTTCACGTGGATTTAACAGTTCTGTCAATATTCCAGAAAGCTGTGAATTTCGATCACAATTTGACCCATTAAACATATTATTTTAGCCTTTTCTCTTTTCTTAAATACTTTTTTGTCAGCATATACATTTTAAAAGAAAAATATACCAAAATCCGTTTGATTTCAAATAGAAGAAAACGAAAGCTGTTCACTCTGGTTAGTGGTAAGTCCAGGGCAAGGATGTAATGCAAGGAAAGTTATTTCAGAAGTGTACGCATCTTTTGTACTGCATGCAGTGTACTGTCTCTGGGCGGTAATGTAAACACAAGACGGATGTCAAAGCCTGACATGGGATCCATCTTCTACATTAAAAAATCAATGAAATATTCTGGTCATAGGAAACTATTATGTGAATTATCAAAATTATCAAAATATAATGCTTTTAACCTCCTCGGATACTAAACGAACACTGATGCATCTATTCTTGTTTATCAATTCCGCTTAGAGAGAACTGGTTTCAATGTATGTACTTAGAGTATACGGAACTGCAATTAACTTTTCTTGCATTACAACCTTGGTCCAGGTTGAGTTTGTACATTAAAGATAGAAAAGTTAGATTCTATAATGGTTAAATACTAAATTATTCTACATCAGTCTTAGTCTTAAAGTATATTAAGAATTAACTACACACAATTAATCCTAATCAGATTCAGGGAGGGGGTATTCATAGTTTGAAATATCTAAGGTCTATGACATTTAAATCCAAAGATATAGGGTTTAGAAAAGCAGAGTTTGTGGCAAAGACTCAATTCCTTTGAAAAAAAGCTAGAAGTAGAAGGAAAAAAGAAAACATGAAGTATGAAAATCTATTTTACTAGTAGGCTTTCAGGGCGCTTGGCGCCTATCTTCTATTTCAATTGTGAACATTTTCTTTTTGTAAGAAAGAGTTTGCGCATTCATAAATTTAATAAAAGTCGAATTTTGTTTCAGGCCGATTTTTTCGAAATTTTGATTATCCATAAACCTTCCCTGAGGTCATGTATAGTTCCCGTTTAGCCATTTTGACGTTTATTGGAAACAAACATCCTGTACAGACAGAGAAGCAAATTATATAATATTAGGTTTGCACTGGTTCGCACCCATCTTTTATGTATATTGTGAACATGTTCTCTTTGTATACATTGTAAAAAAAAAAAAAAATTTCGTGGATTTTAAAAATTTTCAAAATCGAAATTTGTTAGAGGCAAATTTTCGAAAATTCGATAATTCTTATATACCTTCCACGGTATCACGCGAGGTCCTACAAAAAATGTGGTTCCATTCAGTTCAGCCGTTTTGACGTTTATTGGATACAAACAAACAGACAGTCAAGAAAAGTATATATATAATACTAGCTGAAGGGCCCGGCCTTGCCTGTGAAATATTTTTTTTGAATTAAAAAATGTTGAAAAAAAATTCGTTTTGTTTTAGCCTAAGACACCCCATGGCCACCCATGAGAGTCCACCAAAAATGTAAGCCCATTCGGTCCAGCCGTTTGGTCGGCTATACGCAGCATATATATGATTGTCTTGTTTTATTATATTGACATAGTATCATGGGTTCCCCACAAAGGATGAACCTTCAAAGACGACTGTATGAAATTCATACCGTCTGCTTCCTTATATTTAGGATTCTCTGCAACTAGATATTAAATTCTTTCTGTGCTCAATCATTAAAAATGCCATAAAAACTATGAATTAAAGCAAAAGACTTAACAATCCTGGAATCGTCAAATATAAATAGTTTAATGTCGTCTTTACAGTCTCATCCTTTGTGGTTAACCCTGTATCAAAAACCCACCTATACAATTACAGACCTTGAAAAAGCAAATGAACTGAACTTTTAATATGTGGGGGGGGGTACATACGTACATAATACTTGTAACATTCATTTTCTCTGTACACTTTTTCTATGTTTATATCCAATCAAAACTACCTGTTGAACTGAGTGATAATCTAAACATTTTCTATATGACCTTATCTGACACAAGGGTAGCCGGTAGGTTTATAACTGATATCTATATATTTTAATAAAAATATTTTTATTAGATTTTGTAAAACCAGGAATGGAATCAGAAAAATCTACGAAATCTTTATTATCTATTAAAATGTACGAGGGAAATATGATGTCCTCGGGCCCAAACTTTGTGTGCCAGTTTGCATACACCAAAGGGAAAGGTTATGGCTGGTCGAAATAAAAAAAATGAGACACGAAAACATGTCGACTTTTGAATATTTCGAGAATCAATTAATTTAAACAAAAATTCCGGGAAATTTTTTTTTATAGCATGCTGGAAATGCGTGGAGGTTGGTGTCGATCTTAAAAAGCACAAGGTAAAGCTTTAGTTATGATTAGAAAGGGGGTTCGAAGCACCGTAAAGCCTTTTGTTTGTATATCTGTAAACATATATTTATGGCCAAGTATAATGCCCCTCCAGGGGTTTATGTTTATGGGTCTATATCAGGGTGTATATATTCATATATTAGTGTCTATACAATACACAGCTTAACAACCACAGAAAACACCCTCGAATCAAGAATATATTACTGCGGATCTTTAACCCTATAAAGGCTGTGTGGAGGAGGGGGGGGGTGTAAAAGTCCTGTAAGGAAAGGAATACATTTATGTTTAAAGTCCAGTTTTTCAAGGCCATTTATGGTTGCAAGGGAGGTTTAAAAAAAATGGGGGGAAAAGTCGAAAAACTTAAACTAAGAAAATTGCGTTTGACAAATAAAAAAGATTAACACTGACCAACCTTTTTTGCCTTTCTTCACCTTTATTTATGCATTAAAAAAAAATTAGGTAAATTATCCTTTAGAGTACTATTTCTCAAAAGTCAAAAAAAGAAATTGAGTTTTTGCCACAATTTCTCGGACCCTGATTGTCTAATCCCCATGGCTATATCTTTGCAAACTGATGTGTTTAAATCTTTGATATTTTAAATTATTATAAATCAAATCGTCTAAATTCGGTTTAAACCATCGTAAAAACTGTAAGCGATTTTTTATTGATACTCTAAAGAAATATTTAATTTTAGATTCACAAGTGTAATCCCCTTTACTGTGTAACAAAATCTGGGTATTGGGCCACACATACACATTTTTTAATCCCGATATCTTTGCAATCTTATTGTGTAAACAACCCTTGATCTTTTAAACTTAGATTATTTGATCTAACAGAATTCATAGTTTAAACTATCTATTGTCTACGACATTGGGTTGCAAAGATATATGGATTCTAAAATCAGAGTTTGTAGTAAAATTACTCAATTCCTTTCAGATATCATGATGCATAAATCTACAAAAGAATCTTTAATTAAGAACCTTCATAAGAAAATTTATCCTTAGAAGAAGGATTAAAGGGGAGAGCAACTCTTAAATGAGTCACATGTCCCAGAGATTTTGCTATCAGATTCAAACATCTCCTGTCCTTTAATGTTATAGTTATACTTTTTTTTTTCATTTTCATAATGATAATAACAAGGTAAAAGGCAGAATATCTCCAATAGATCATACTCAAACTTTGTAATGTGTACTATTATACTTTATTATTTATTTGATACTTGTATATGAATATGATGTGTTTCTCATGTTTGAACCAAAGTTAATCATAAGTTACATTGTATAATAGATATGAATCATTTTTCCTCAACATATAGAAGTACGTAATTGTTTTATATGGTATTTTCCTTAGTTTATTTTATTCTTATTGTTTTCTACTTTTTTATTTTCAATTTCTTTACAGAGGAGACTGAAGTAAAGCGAATTTTACGTTTCTTACAATGCCTGAGCTGGGAACTTTAGAATGGTGGATATCGGGATTAATGCTTGATCCACTCTTTTTCTTAATCTCCAGATTAAATATTGCTTGTTCTAAAGTTTTCAGCTCTGGGCACTTACAGTTTGTTTCGCTTGCCCCCAGCCTTTTAGGGTTAACACTAAACATATTTGATATATATCCTATGAATACTATAAATCAATATCTACACAACAAGACAAAAAGAAAATAGTTTTTTGGCTAAAAAATATATCGATAAACAAACTTCGTTTTAAGTTTTGCTTTTAGGTTAGATTTTAAAAAGATAAAAACATGTTTAGCGTACAATTGCTTAACTCTTTTTTTCTGATATTAACCAGTGCCCGAAACTTAAGACAGGATATCGTAATGAAACCCAGTATCGAAAACCCAGTTTCATGAATGGGTTTAGGCAGTTATGTAGATACCCATATTTTATTAAGACATATTATTTTTATTTTTATTTTAAAGGAATTTAGTCTTTCTCACAAACTCTGATTTTCTAATCCGTATATCCGAGCAATGTTGTAGCCCTTAGATATTTCAAACTTTAACTTCTGTTATGTCAAATAATCTAAGTTTGAAATGTCAAAGGTTTACACCATCAGGTTGAAAAGATATAGGGATTAGAATATTTGATTTTGTGGCAAACACTCAATTTCTTTCCGAATCTGGGGTTTAACTCTGTATCTTTTAAACCCCATAGTGTAATATTATAGAATTTAAAAGCGATAAAGTTGAAAAAATAAGAGATTTCTATCTGAAATGAGATTTAATAATGATTATCCTTCCTTTTCCATCCTAGCTAGTAGATAAAGCTGTTGCAACTTTGAACTAGTTTTATTGTTGGAAAAACAGATTTTTCCAATTTCATTATTTCCTGTAAAACAGGATCCACTAAACTTTATGTCAAGACCGAGACAGGAGGAGGGGGGATTGAGGGGAAGTGGGGATTGAGGCGAGGGGAGATTGAGAGGAGGNCAGTTAAAATGCCCCTTGTTTATATTGTGGTATTTCTTATAAACAATTAAAATGCCCCTTGTTTATATTGTGGTATTTCTTATAAACAACATAACAGTACCGTTACATTCTCTCAATGATCAAGAGTGAATACGAATTGAGTCTTTTCCACAAACTCAAGGTTTCTAATCTCCTTATCTTTGAATCCTGATGATGTAAACCTTTGATATTTCAATCTAAGATTATTATTTGATCCAACAGGATTCATAGTTTGAAATATCATATATCTACGAGACTACGATATTGGTTTTGGTTAGCAATGATATAAGGATTAGAAAATGAAAGTTTGTGGCAAAGGCTCTATTTTCTAATTAATTATTTCAGTTTCTTTATACTTATAAACGTTTGAACAGTACATTGTTGTTGACATTATACAACGTTACGGTAAATTTAGTTAAAAACAGTTAAGTAATTAGTACTTGTTTAATTAGTAATTATTAATATAATCTAGTTTTATAATGTTATAAAACTAACTTTAGTATTACTTTTCCCCATTAATTCCTTTGTACTGATATTGTATACAATTTAAATAAGAACTTTAATGATTCCATTGAAAGCAGTTTGGACTTATTAGGGCTTGAATGATTATAATAAACACATTTATGTGTCAATAAAAGAAAATTGAAGAGAACTCGGTGGAAATCAATAGGTGAAGAAAAGTTTAAAGGGCAAGTTTTCTAAACTCTTAATTATTAGAGGATATCTACCTTTTTCATTGTCCATTGTAGGATGTCATAAATAACAGATTTGTTTTTCCTGTAAACGAAGGGGAAAAATATATACCTGTACACAGCTGCCTCTGATATTTTAATACTTGAAATATATACCTGTACATAATTAATCAATTAATCAACTCTGCATCTAGAGGAATATAATAATTAATCAATTAATCAACTCTGCATCTAGAGGAATATAATAATTAATCAATTATGCGATAATTAGCTTCATAACCCAGTCACAGGCAGCCGTAGTACATTTAAAGTTCAGAGCCGGGTCAACCTTTCCGGTCCCAGTTTATACTGTACCTATATGGACAGGACTAGCCGGTGCAACAAGGTTGACTCGGTCAGGCTTTATACTTGATATAGGTTGAATTTACTTTTATCAAAGGGGCAGATTTGCGTGTGCAGTTTGGCCTGAAAGTTAAGCCGTTCTTGTGAAGATCATTCACTCAACATATAATATTTAAACAAGAAAACAAAATCATTTCCCCGATACAAAATTGAGGCAAATCGGCGAAGGGTGTCACGAGTTATGGTCGAAAAATATAAATAACCAAACAAACAAAGATTACTCCTTCTTCTATACATAAATTTGGCTTGTCTATTTGTCTGTTTGTATCCAATAAACGATTGTACCGATCGGGCCCAAATATTTTGTGGGACATCACGTGACCACAGGGAAGATTTATGAATAATAAAAAATTTTAAAAAATGTGTTTTAAAGGTTTTTAATTTTGTAAAAAAATTAATATTCTTGAAAATCCGAGAATTTTTTTTTTTAAATCCGCAAAATTTTTTCTTCTTTGTTTTAAAATGTGAACAAAAAGAACATGTTCACAATTTAAATGGAATATGGGCGCGAAGACCCCTAATAGCCTAGTAAATAACAATATC
>NW_019396899.1:34447-39742 GCF_000591075.1 Eurytemora carolleeae | reverse complement strand
AATTTTTTTTAAAAAGTAGGGGGGGGGGGGGGGGGGGGGGGGGGGGGGGGGGGGGGGGGGTCACCTATGGTTTTTTTGTAATAACTGAAAAAGTATTTGAGCTAGGAAGCTCAAATTTTTTGGCTTTTCTTACTAACACATGCCTAGGCTAAAAGCTGGGCTTTTACAACAACTGCCTTAGTCCTCAGGCAGACTGTTTAATTCCTTATTTTACCTATACCAGACTAAATCTATATTTAGACCTATTCCCAGTCATTAGATTTCAAAATTTTATAGCTCTTTGTAAAACCTTTAACAAAAGTAAGCAGATTGCACAATTTTTGCAAAGAGATTTTGCATAGAATTTTGCACAGACGCCTTTAAGGGAATTTGCACATTTTCAGTTTTTCCTGAATACACCATTTATTTTTTTAAACTTTTGCAAATATTGTATAATGTATAATTTGTTGCTATTTGCGCAATTTTTTTGCACACAAACTTAATCTGCAACCGGACGGTGTACACCTTTGAAATTTCAAAATTAAATTATTTTCTCTAACAGAATACATAGTTTGAAATACAGGTCTATTTCATTGTGTTGCAAAGATGTAGGGTTCAGAAAATCAGACTTTGTGGCAAAGACTCAATTCTTCTAAGATATGTCCATTAAATCTTCTAGATATTTGAACTAAGTTTAAGATTGGTTGATGATATTTCTAGATGTTTGAAACTAGGATTAATTGGTTGATAATATTTTTAGATGTTTGAAACTAGGTTTAAGTAATGAATGATATTTCTAGATATTTCAAACTAGGTTTGATTTGTGAATTATAGTTCTAGATTTGAAACTAGGTTTAATTAATGAATGATATTTCTAAATATTTAAAACTAGGTTTAATAATAAATGATATTTCTAGATATTTAAAACTAGGTTTAATCAATGAATTATATTTCTAGATGTTTAAAACTAGGTTTAATTAATGAATTATATTTCTAGATATTTAAAACTAGGTTTAATTAATAAATGATAATTTAGATATTTGAATCTAGGTTTGATTAATAAATGATATTTCTAGATATTTGAAACTAGGTTTAATTAATGAATTATATTTCTAGATATNATCCTTTGAAAAACCGATCAGGCCCAAATTTGTTGTGGGACCTCACGTGGCCCCAGGGAAGGTTTACAGCCAATAAGACTTTAAATATGTAATCTTAAAATATTTTTATCTTAAGTTGTTTTGTTTTGTAAAATTTTGAAAATGCGCGAAAAAATATTATAAAATTCGCAAATTTAAAGAAAGGTTTTTATACTGTACAAAGAAAAGATGTTCACAGATAAAGCTACAATTAAAAGTTGAAAAAGAAAATATATATATTAGTAAACTCTATTTGGCTGTTTGTTTGTCCGATCGAAGCCCAAATCTAAAACTTAAAACTTAATTAAGAACGACAGAGGATACATTTTTACTACTGCTTGGTTAAAATGTCAAACAGTACAGAAAGAAATAAAGAAAGCTTTTAGAAAATATTTGAGTAAAAGATCCAAGCCAGGAAATTAAACATAAAGTTTATCTAAAATCAAAGGAAAAAATAATATCAGAATAATTTAAACAAAACTTTTCATTTTCATTCGACTAGTTCAGTCTTTTTGCATTTGAAAAACATATTTGTCAGCGATTTTGTTTTTAACATTTTTTTGTATATTTTATGAATATATACAAAGAGTTTTGCAAGTGTTTTAACTTAGAGTAAAACTGGTGATAGAAAAAAATAAATATTATGTTGGAAAGAATTCACTCAAAGGAATTGAGTTTTTGTCACAAACTATGATTTTCTAATCTCTATATCTTTGTAACCCAATGCCGTAGACCATAGATATTTCAAACTATGAATTATGTTAAATGAAAAAAATCTAATTTTGAAATATCAAAGGTTAACACTATCAGGTGGAAAAATATAGGTATTAGAAAATCAGAGTTTGTTACAAAGACTCAATTCCTTTACGAACGTTCTTTTTTATGAAACGCGAAAAATATTTGCTAAATTTTCCTAAAACTCTGTTTTAAAAACTAAGAAATAATTTTGATTCTTATATATTTTATTTTGTTTAATTGTGTTTGATATTTCGGCAACAATTGCGATTATATTAAATGATTTTAAAATCTAAAAAGTTTTATCCATACTGAAATCTAATTTTTTAAAGATATTCAATCTTTTAGTTGTTGATATAACAACAATAATGAATTCTTTATGTACCTGCCTAAAAATTAAATTTTATTGTCAACCAGATATTAACATTTAACCCTATCTCTGCTGGGGTACTTGAAAACCAGGATATGCTGGGGGGGGGTCAATTTGACCCCCCCTCTAAATCTCATGTTTGATGTCCAAATATGGCAAATGATACATCATTGGAAAGCTCTTGTGCTCTCCTTTTAGAATCTGCAAAAAAATTTGCAAATTTGCAAAAAATGAATTTTTATCGCAAAATCCAGTCATATAGTAAAAATGTTTGCAAAAAAAATTTGTCCAAAAAATGAAAAATTATACATTTTTAAAAATGCGCAAATTTCCTTTCACAGGTTGTTTGCAAGAAATTTGCAACTTTTTTTCGCAAAACTTGTGCAATTCGTTGCCTTATGTCAAAGGCTTTCCAAAAAGCTAAATTTTATTAAAATCTGACAAATGGAAGTGGGTCAAAACAAAGATTTAGTTTGTTACAGGAAAAAGCAGTCATTCAGGCAGTGTGCCTGAGGACTCAGGCAGTTAGTATTAAAGCCCGGTTTTAGATCTAAAAAGGGAGGGCTTTGGGTATGTAGGAAAAGTCAGAAAATTTCAACAGCCTCAGACCAATACTTTTTGAGTTATGTAAAAAAAATCTACAGTAGGAATAGGGTTAAATAAAAGAATTTGTGCTTTCAAAATGTTTTTTTTGTTACAAATTTCAACAGGGGAGAATGCAAAGGAATTTATAGAAAGTTAACAAAATACTGCAAATGGCTCTCCTCGCAACCGTTTTCAGAGTCACACAAATGAGTCGTTCGTTAGGAGTTATTTAGACATGAACCAGGAAGTTTCTACCTGGCTTATTTCACTAGGTTCGTGTTTTTATATAAGAGAGAACCAATGAAGCCTCTAATTGAATTAATATCTGCAATTTTCCCAGCTTTGAAGAGATCTCAAGAGAAATATCAGAAACCCTATTTTCTTGATTAAAAAAAAAACTTTTTATATCTTTTTTCAATTGTTCCTTGGAGATAAACAACTTTGAAACGGACTATAAAAATCAGCAAACTTTTTACTTGTTTTCAAATGTGTTTTAGTTACTCCAAAATACCCCAAGGCCAATCACCCTTTTTTCATTCTGCTCTACTTGACACTTTTCCCTATACAGATGTGTCTTATTGTTGAACGGAGTTAGTATTGGAATTTATTTTTCATCAATTTTACCACCGGAAAATTGAAAATAGAACAGAAATAAACGAGATCACTTTTCTCTCTCTTAACAAACATCAAAACTGTCCATTTTTTGAAAATAATACATTTTATATTATGATATTTTTATTTATGTAAATATGCCACAGCAAACTAAAGTAAATATCATCTAAAACTGAAATTTTAAGTGTTTTTATTATTATAACTTCTCTTTTTAAAGAGCTATTTAGAAATTGTTTTGAATTGCTAATCTGCGACCAAATACATTTGCCATTCTCATACTTTTGTGTAAAATTAGACCTAGAGGAGCAACAAGGTCACAAAGTCGTATCAGTAATTACAATTAAATTTAGTTTGTTTTTATGATTTAGAAATATTACCTCCATTAATTCAACACTTTTTTATACACTCCACTTCTTAAAAGGCGTGCTTATTAATTATGCAAAACATTTTCATTTTTACGAAGAGTGGGATTTTTTTCATTTTTAATATACAAGGAAGAAGGAGATAAGAACTTATACAGTGTCAATCCTTTGAAATTGAAAAAAATTAGTTTATAAATAAAAACTTTGTCAACTGGGCTAAATTTACCACACTGTACAATATGTACAATTACAGTAGATCCTAGTTGAGCACACTTGTAACAACTTGTAAGAGTTTTTTACTTTACGGTCATATTTTTTCCAAACTGTACACTGTATATCTATAGACATGACTGTATAGTTAGACAGATAATTGTAAATTCATTCTGTAAAAGATCAGTTGTACGTCACAAAAGTACATAAAAGTACATAAAAGATCAGTTGTACGTCACAAAAGTACAAGTCAGCTCTTTTTTTACGACTCAAACACTACAATTGAAATTGATTTTAGATCCATTTTTGTTTACAAAAGTTTGCTTTAAAAGCTTTTTGATGAAGGGTCTTAGTTAATTTTAGTTTAAAATTCCCTAAAACTTGCTTTATGGTTGTTCTAAGGAATTCTGTTTAATTCCTTCCAGTTTAGATTTTGCAAGAACGTGACTTGTGTTAACAGAACTTGAAATAAACAACCTAAAAACAAATTGTAACCAAATCTTAAATTGCGATTTAAAAAAAAATATATTATAAGGCGGAGGAGAGGGGCGGATAGTAAAAACTCTAAATCAAGGAAAGACCTGGCCGCAAGGGGGGGGGTTGTGACTAAAGCCTGAAAGAAGGAGATTAAATACAATGATCTGTTTTTACAGAAATTACTTTCTTTAAAGTCAAGACGTTTCCAAGTCATGCTTTTAAAAGTAAAAGCGAATAGGCCTCAGCATATAAAAGCAAGAACATAAAAAGGAAATTTCAATTCACAAACATTGCATGAATTTATTTTATTAACTTGTTAATTCTGTTTCACCTTTATATTTATATTCTGTGACTCTCTTCAAAATGATTAATATCAAGACACAAAATTATCCTTGCTTAGAAACAGACCTAATTTCAATGTTATGTTAGTTGTTGAAAATAATAAATTCAAAATGAATTATTAAGACAATGTTTTTTTTCTGAATTTTGGCTTACCACATTTTAAAATAAATCTTTTTTTGCGGAAATTGCGTGTTTATTTTACGTAATCAAAAAGTTTAATATGGCACCCAAAATTTGTCAACAATGTTAATTGGAACTTTTTTCAACAGTAGTTTTAAAATTTAAAAATCTAATTTCAATCTAATAATTCTCACTTTTTGGTTTTGACTGTGAGCTAATTGGTATTTGTAAATATTATCTGGGTGTCAATTCCATAAATTTTAGAATTTAAATATTATTTGATGCATTGTTAACAACTGATTAAATTCGTAAATAAGTGGCCACGTCAAAATCAAGCAAGCTTTATCAATTAGTCTTTACCCCA
>NW_019396899.1:0-34379 GCF_000591075.1 Eurytemora carolleeae | reverse complement strand
TAGTAGTATCTAATATCACAAATATCAATAAGATTTTAACAATTTTCTCCTTATAAAAGCAACAAAGAGAAGTAAGATTTGTAGTAATCAAAAGCGATTATTTATCGCCGTAAGCCTGTACCCCCTTTCATGTCTTTGCGAACACTCCCTTTAACCTCAAAACAAAATATATAATCGAAGTACAAGTAAAAGTAAACATGCCAATGGTTCATAACATAACTTCCTACTTTAACTTTGTTACAAAGAAGAAAAAGAAAAGTTAATGTTTAACTTTCCGAACAATACCATTTACTTTTTCTAATTTATTGAATAAGTTTAGCGCGCTATTCTGTGGAGTAAAAATAATTTAATTTATCAAAATTGCAGAAATCGTAGTTTTCGGCTGATTTTTGTTTTATAACAATTTGTAAAAAATATGCCTGAAGTGCTACAGCTTGTATTCTTTCTTCATCCACCAACAAATCTAAACAGATATGCGGTCAAACATCATAAAATAACATTTAAACAGACAGATATGCGGTCAAACAACATAAAATAACATTTAAACAGACAGATATGAGGTCAAACATCATAAAATAAAATTTAAACAGACAGATATGCGGTCAAACATCATAAAATAACATTTAAACAGACAAATATGCGGTCAAACAACATGAAATAACATTTAAACAGACAGATATGCAGTCAAACATTATAAAATGAAATTTAAACAGACAGATATGCGGTCAAACATCATAAAATAACATTTAAACAGACAGATATGCGGTCAAACATCATAAAATAACATTTAAACAGACAGATATGCGGTCAAACATCATAAAATAACATTTAAACAGACAGATATGCGGTCAAACATCATAAAATAACATTTAAACAGACAGATATGCAGTCAAACATCATAAAATAACAAACCTACAAAGAATGTGACTTTATGAAACGAGTGCACGGAAGTGTTACACCCTTTAAAATTAACTTTATTTCTTTATTTCATAACTAATGTAAAAAAGTTTAGAATGGGGGGAAATATTCCCACAACGTTTTTTTCAAGATTTTTAAATATTATCTCCTTAAACACTTAATTTGGTATGTATTTGTTATATTTCATAAATAAATAATTACTTACTTTCTTATGGGATATAAACCAATAGTCTTTGATCAGTGATCCAATGAAAACTGACATTTTTTTCAATAAGTTTGTTATGTATGTCATGATGTTTATCAAAATTAACCGGTTCTAAAGTGTACTGCACTTTGGGGGCGCTATTGAAAATAATTAACACAATATATTTACCCAAATTGACAGGAAACGTCCATATAGATTCAAAAATTAGCAAATAATGAAAAATCTGTTCAAAATTAATGCTTCTTTGCTGTGGTTAAAGTGAGAATCTTGAGTATTCTAAGTTCTGAGTATGAATACTTCTAAACTAAACTAAACTAAACTAAACTCTAATTCCTGTAAACAGTCAACACATAGAATCATTAAACAGATTTGAGCTACAAATACAAATTTAACTAAAAATTGCAAATTTTTGTCTGCAGCTACATTACATGGAAGTTAAGGGATTTATTTCACCAATTGTGTCTGCAAAACAGCCAGTGCATAGCTAGGAGTGTTTTGTAAGAAAAATTGGTTAAGTCAAAATTTAAATTTCCCAAAAAATTACACAATTGTATCGTCTTTTAAGATGACATTTTGTTAATAAAAACTTGTATTTTACTTTAGTGTCCAAAGAGACAGTTAAGTAACTTAACGTCCGCTTTTGGGGGAGTTATGGCAATGGGTCAGCATTTATGGTCAATAGGTGTTTAATCCTATTTATACTGACATCTCCTTTACCCAAACGTTACTTGAGGGGGCAGGTGGGGAGGCGGGGGGGGGTTCCTATATTTCCTTATTGTATAATGATCTATAACAATTGATACATTTTTAGAAAGCCTTTCAAAACTTTACAACAACAAAAATATTCATTGCAAAATCCAGAATTGCTTACCAAAAAATGTGCAAAACTAAAATGCGTATTACAGGTTTAAAAATCATCAAAATTTGCCGGCTTCAAAAAAAATCAATTTATATGTCACTAATTAGAAAAAAAGGCTTGGGGGTCTGAATCTATGCCCCCCCCCCCCTAGAAAAAGGTGTTAGAGAATATGTATAGGGTTGAGATGCATGTTCATAGCCCAATTTTCAAAGGGAAGCTCATGGAAAAAATTACAACGATAAATTTAATAGTTTGGGTTTTAGGGAGGGTTGAAAAAGGCCAAATAATGAAAAAAAAAACATTTTAAAAAACATTTTTTGTCTAAAACAAACATCAAAGTGTGACACATGTTTCTACATCCATTCTATATGCATTACCAAAAAAACATATTTACAAAAAATTCTTTAAATTATATTCATTGAATGAAACAAAATTTCACGGTGATAGTATCAAAAACGATAGTGCTAGAAGTGGGGGTTTCAAACTCCTCCCCCCCCCCAGTCTGTTTAGAAATAACGTAAGGTCCATAAATTATATATTCATTTTTCGAAATTGTTGTTAGTTAAAGGGACTGTAAGCGTAATTTCAAATGACCCTCTGTGCAAAGATGGCATTGTCTAATTCACTTAACCCTAAAAAGATATGATTGATTAACTATAGAGTTGGATATCAATGTTTTCAATTTTTAAAACTGATTATCTGCAAGACGTGTCTGAATTATCTATGAATTAAATACTTGGCAACCTAGAAAAACGACTATATCTTCCACATTATTGAATAGATAAAGTTTTAAGTGTAGCGTTGAAAATCTCGCAAAGCCAACGAGGTTATAGTGTATAGAGTGCCGATGTACGCTTATCCTGCACTAATTGTGTAGGCCATGAACTATATAGTGTATAGAGTGCTGATGTACGCTAATCTTGTACTAATTGTGTAGGCCATGAACTATATAGTGTATAGAGTGCCGATATACGCTAATCCTGTACTAATTGTGTAGGCCATAAATTATACAGAGAGCGTACTGCATAATTGTTTTTTGATTCTGACCTAACCTATAGTATATCAATATTAGTAAACAGTTGTAAGTGTACAATGCAGGCTACAGCTAACTGAGCACACAGGTAGGAAACTATCATCCCTAAAGGCAAAACCAATAGCCTTAAGGGACCTATTCCCAGTCCTAGTTGAACAATGTGCAGTCTGCCCCTGGTCCCTTCTGTAGTTAATGTTGCATATTTTCAAGTTTAATAGTTCTCTCTCCTCTACTCTAGCTGTTGTGCCACATTTTCTGGTTTTGCTTATAGAATACTAATCAGATTACACAAAAACAATCATTTAAGAAAAATATAATAATTGTAGGGTTACACATTCTTCAAAAGAACTAAATTTGTAAAACACGTATTTCGGCTGACGCCATGTTAATTAAATTTTAAGCGTAATTTCAATTCTCCATGCAGAGATAACATTGCCCGATTTTGAACAGCAAACATGAAATCTTTATCTGAGCCCGCGATTTAAAAAATTCTAGGGCAAAAAACTACAAGGGGGAGGCGCCAAACGGCCCCCCCCCCCCGCCTGTTTAGGGTTAGTTATAGGTAAAGAAAAGTTTTAGGGAGAAATATTCTAAACTCTTAATTATCAGAGGATATGTCCATTTTTCATTGGTCATTGTAGGATGCCCTAAATAACATCTTTGTTTTTCCTGAGTCCGCAATTTAAAAAAAATCGGGTAAATACGGCTCGGGTCTAAGCTGTCGTTGGACCTTAATTACGGCTTGAGCTTTCGGATTCAAGCTGCATCTTATTTTACACAGAGTGAGTTCAAAAAACCGGTTTAATATTTTATTTGGCGGACTTTCATGGTAGGAATTGGCGCATTCCGGGTTTTTATGAGAACAAGACGCAACATTGAGTCTTATTCTTCCTTAAAACCAACCAAGGTCGGTTTTATTTTCATTGGGCCTAACTCCTTAAGTCGAGCCTAAGATCTTGCAGCTGTCAATCAAGTGACGCAAGCTGTCGTTTGAGTTGGGTCGAAGATTGGGTCGTAAAATCGGGTTTTAGGAATTACGACTTGAGCCGAAGCTTTTAAATCGCGGGCTCAGATTAATATAATGTGGAAGCTATTTTGCTGTTGTTAAGTTTAAAAAGTGTGTTAAACTGATAATTCCCATATGTATTCCCGCAATATGTATGCTTTAGTAGAGAAATCACGATTGTGAATTGATCAGACAAAGCTTTTAAGGGTACCGTTGTGAATCGAGCATTGTCATCTTTATATAAAAAGTAAATTAAAATTACGCTTTCTTTTTAAAAAGTAAAAAAGAATATTAAACCTCTTTAAAGTTCATCATATGACCCCTTTATAAATAACCGTGAGCACAAAATTATTTTTGATGAAAATATATAAATGCAGTGCTGAATTTATGTTTGTAAAAAAAAGTAGTTCAGAAATTTTAGGTAAAATGAAAATTGTTTAAAATCATCTACCGTGAGGTAAGCGGCCTTGATCACATTGCTTTCATCGTTAATTAAACCGATCCGGTACTAAATGTACAAAATGTACAACCGTACCAACCAGTCTGGACTACCCTGCGTAGAGCTAGTCGACCCTGCACGTTTTTTTGCAACAAATTTACCATTTTCTCACGATTGATTTTTGTTGAAATATATTTGTATTTTGATTAAATAAACGTTGTGATAAAATGTATTTTGTCTTCTACACTATAGGCTTGATTTTATTTTTATTTCACTTGTTGCAGAAACTATTGTGTGACAATGCTTTAACCCAAGCAGTCGTTAAATTGCAAAAGTATTTTTATTATCAACCTTTTTATAGTTTGGTCGAATTTAACCCTAATCACCCCCTCCCCCTCCCCCGGCCCCATTTTCTTTTTTTTGATACAAATTTATGGACATTTTTGAAAAGGACCCAATCTTTGGCCTCGCACTAATATTTTTTGCGCAATAAACGTTAGATTCTCTCCCCCCTTCCCCAAGTAGGAAAGGGTTAAATATGAATATATATTTAAAACGGGGGATTTCTATAGTTTTAAACAATGTAGCAAAAATAACAAATAACATTAAGATTTAAAATAACAGAGTAAATTAGTAATATTGGTTTTATATTACCATTTACTTTTTCCTTTGTTATACACTACTTCATAAATTTATAATTAAAACTTTGAATTTTACAAGATTAAAGATCGTGTCAAAGATTAAAAAAATTTAAGTTGTACACCGTCGTTAGGTTGCAATGATAAAGTGATATGAAAATCAGAATTTTTGGCGAGAAATTAAAATCGCAATGAGTTTAAATGTTTTTAAGGGAGTGTTCGCCAACAATTAAAGGGGGTATTGGATGATATCGAATTATATTCGATAAAGCTCACATCTAGTCTTACTTAAATCTGTTTCGTATAAACGAAGAAAGGGTTTAAAACGTCTTATGACCAAGAGCAAAGTGTCAATATAAATTCACAGAGTTGATTTATTATCATCCGGATTGTAAATAATTCAATTAAGTTGAAAATTAATCATTCAGATATAAATGTCGAATTCAATTCGATGCATTCTTATAAAGTTGATATTTCATAATATTTAGTTTAAATGTATAAAAAAAATTAATATAACATGCATAAAAAATGTAAATATCAAGCTTAAATTCCATCAAATTTGACATTAAATATTATTAATGCTGATGCTCATTATATATTGAAAGCAAAAAATGTCAGTAAATGACATCTAAAACACGGGCAGCCGTAGTACATTTGAATTTCCGAGCCGGGTCAACACAATCCCTGTTTGTACTGTACCTAGCTCTATGGACAGGACTAGCCGGTGCAACAAGGTTGACGGGGTCAGACTTTATGCTTTATATAGGTTGAATTTACTTTTTCTAAAGGGGCAGAGGTGCGTGCAAAAGTTATCTTTAACATTTTAGACCCGGGCATTTATGTACATTGTACATTCAAATTTTATAGAGAACTGATTCTATAAACCTATACGTCGGTAGTTTCACTTAGTATATAAATATTTTATTTATGAAGATTGGGTTAACTTTGTCTTGAGAAACATGTTTAAACTTATAAAATGTATATTTTAGCTAAAAAAGTTTGAAACTGTATGTAACTAAATATATATATATATATATATATTCTATTCATATATAAATTAAAAAGAATTAAAACTCTTTGATAAAATGAAAATGATGTTCTGCACATTTGAAAAAAATGAATAAATCTTATTAAAACTCAAAGAGTTGCAAATAATGTCTGTAGTGTCTAATGTCTATGATAGTCTAATTGTGAACGTTATCTTTTTTATGAAATTTTATGCAAAAACATATTTTTAAGCTATTTACTATCTTTGTAAACAAGAAGTTATAAAACCTCCACATAGATTCAGACTGTTTTGATAAGACTGGATTGACTTTAAAGTTTCGCAACGCCTTGGTCTTTTTTAGCACACTAACCTTCTTATAGTTATTTTTAGAACTATAAAAGTACGTGAAACCTTAGTATTTTAGTGTTTAAGAAGTAAGTTGCACAACTCTCACAGATGAAACCGTAGGATCCTTGATTACTCTCCTCTCACAACTCTCACAGATGAAACCGTAGGATCCTTGATTACTCTCCTCGCACAACTCTCACAGATGAAACCGTAGGATCCTTGATTACACTCCTCGCACAACTCTCACAGATGAAACCGTAGAATCCTTGATTACTCTCCTCGACTAAACTCTAACCCTTATATCTTTGCAACTTAATCTTGTAAATTAGAAAATGGGATTTTATGACGAGTTTCACTTTCTCTTTCTAAGAAAGATAAAAAGTGAAATCAACCTTTACACATTCTTTGGGCATTGGACTCAAAATAGTTTAACGTTTAACAGCCTGGAAGAATAAAGAGTGCACATTAAAAAAGGTTCCCACCTACCCTTGCTTCTTTAATTTTCAAAATCAAAAACATACACAAAAGGAAGAAGTTCGCATTGACCAAAGATGGATCCTTTTCAAAAACAACGACTCAATCATGGACTAGTTTCAACATAACAAATATTAGGTAAATATGAATTCACAAGATTATATACCCGGAGTCATGGCCTATGATTCTATACTTCTAAAATAAGACACACTTTCATCTATACGTTTGTATAGAGCTAAAATCTTTAGAATGAGATATCCTTAATCCCGATTACTTAATCTGAGTATCCCATGGACACACTTTTGATTTTTTTCTGAAACCGTTCTTTCTAGGATATTGTAGAGAAAAATCAAAATTTTTAATATTTCTGTATATAATCTTAATTGGTGCGCAAAATTTCAAATTTATAAGCTTCATATATGCGGCTCTGATTGGTTGAATTTTATACACTGTTCAGGATACAAGTACAACCATAGGTTAGTCTCGATATGAAGAAAAAGAGAAGATCAAGCGTTAATCTCAATATCCACCATTCTAAAGTTTTCAGCTCGGATCACATTTTCATCTGCACAAAAATTCTGAAATTAAAATCAACCATATGTAACAATGTACAACGTTGAAATGATATCACAAAATAAACTGTACACGGTCAGACTTTATGCTTCATAGGCTGAATTTACTTTTACTTAAGGGACAAATTTGCGTGTGTACATGTATTATGATGAAAACCAGTATGTTATAAAAAAAAATTGTTAACCATTTACACAAAATATGATAAAATAAATATTTGGTTTTAAAAAAATTCTATTTTCTCATTTGGGAATATTTTCTATTAAGGATAATTCCGAAGAGAATTTTTCTATACAAATTATATTTAATAAAAATGGTTAAATGTATACTTTTCTTAAATGTTTTTCTCTCATGTCTTTTAATTAAAGACTGTTATTATATTCAGTGGAACGAGGATATTTGGTGAAAGGAGTTTTTGCCACAAACTCTGACGTTCTAATCTCTATCTTTGCAACCCGATGTTATGTAGACCTTTGATAGTTAAAACTGTGAATTATTTTGGATCAAATAATCTAAGTTTGAAATGCCAAGTTTTACACCGTAAGGTTGCAAATATATAAGGATTTAACAGCTCATTTCGTTTGACTTTAATATTTTTTATTTTATATATTTGAATAAAAATCAACATATACATAATATTCACAAGAATTGTGTACAGTTATGTGTATAATATTTGAAAATATATAGGATAAAATGCTCAGATTTTTGTTAATTTGAGTTTTAAATGGCGTACTTTTTGACCTTTAAAGTTAAAGCCATCATGCACAAACGAAATTTAACAAACAAATAATCCCAACTTTAAATGTCAAAAAAACTTTTGAAATCCATTAAATGCTTTTAAATCCGATGAGCACATCTAAACCCAAGCTTAAACTACTGATGGATAGAGTGCAGTTGCATGATGTTTACAAATATTATAGCATTTTCTTCCAGTATTTTCATCCTAAAGGGAGAGACCGGCTTTGTAACATATTTGAAAAATGAATGCATTTTGGAGAAAAACTTTTTTTAAACCAATAAATAAAAGTGTAAAGTCGTTTGTAATATTTCAGCTGTTTAATAAAATGGAAAAGGTTGTGAAAAAAAATAAACTTACACGCTCATATAAAAAATTTACAATGTAAAAATGTCTGATTGGTAACAAATAAAGCCTAAAGTTATTTTTTACAATACTGCACTTTTAGCACAACTACCATATTTAGCCGGTCTATTCTTTTCAATAAAGATTGTTCAATACATATATTAGAGAATAACTTTTAAAAAATGATCCTTTACACATCTGTTTAAACTTTAACGTGGGAAAAATTCAAAAACTTTTAAAAGTTAAGCACCGTTTTTTTTTGGATTGTTTTCTATGTAATATTTCTTTAATGTATAATTAAAATTCTCTGATAAAGATAGGAGCTAATTAAAAAACCTCTTAACTCTTATTTTACAAAATGAAAATTTAGTTTTCAAGAAACTCGTATTTTTCCCAAAACTAATTTAATTCTTTAAAATAATTAAATACAAGTTTTGAGAATTTCTTTTTTTAACACCTGTTAATTAGGAACCACTTTCCTAATGATATTAAATAGTACAAAAACATTAACTAAAATTGAATCAAATATAGAATGTATTTACATCATAATCAATATTGGAGAAAAATGAAAAATGAAAAGTGTATTATGTATATATATATATATATATATATATATATATATATATATATATATATATATATATATATATCACGCACAATTAGGTCTGGGCATCGCGTCGTTCCTGAGGAACGATCTTTCTTTTACGAGAACGAACGGAATTATTAAAAAAATATTGAAAGAACGAACGTGGAACAAACGAAAGTTGGTTGAAATGAACGTTAAAATTAGGAACTCATTCTTTTTATCAGGAACACGTTCTAAGTCGGGAACGTATTCTAAATCATGAACGTGCAGAGGTGTATGTGGGATCGTGGTTGCACGGCCCCCCTTACGGGTGCCCCCCCCCTGGGAGGGATTATTGATTTGAAGGCTGTAGTATTGAAGCTTTTTATTAACTTTTTTTCAAAAATAATTTTGTAAATTTCCTTTTTCATATCTTCAAAGTTCACAAACCTACAAAGCAGTTTAATTAATATAGAACCAATTGAGAGGTTTAAAATGACTGCAGACATAATTTCAATTCTGATTCACAACAATACCCTTCAAAGCTTTGGCCTATCAAGTATTGCATTGAATATCAATGTTTCCCATTTTGAAAACTGATTATTTTCATTTGTGGGTTTTCTACAAAAGTGACTTTAGCGTTTCTTGCTTTTGAAACGATGGAGAAATGAAGGTTTCAAAGGAACATGCCACTCTATAGAAGGAGGGTCACGTGAAATTATGCATGTATTCCATTTAAGTATAATTACTTCATAAGAAAAAAATCTTTAAAATATCACTTTTGCCCTTAACTAAAAAAGTTTCATCAGCTTTAATCAATACTTATTATCACTTGGGAAAGAACCCTTCTCGACTAAGAACACAAAGAACGGAATGGAACGGGATGGAACCGTTCTCAACTAAGAACACCAAGAACGGAACAGGATGTGGATGGAATGATTGGAAAAAGAATGAACGAGGAACGAACGAGCTAGCTGGAGGCCCTAGTTCTAGAACGGAATGAAGGAATTAAAAAAAGTCGGAACGTGTCAAACCCTACTTACAACCGGTGTATATTTGAATATCAGAGCTGGGCCAACCTTTGCGGTCCTAGTTTGGGCTGTTCCGCCAATTTACAATTGCTGAAGCGGTAGACCTGCGTGATATGTAGTAAACGAGAGTAACTTAACTTTTCATTTTTTTGCTGGATTTCGCAATTAATATTTTTTGCCAATGTTTTCCAGCAGGTAGGAGGTATTTTGCAATAAAACATATCTGCCAATGTCAAATTGACCACCCCTTATGTTTTTTGCGATAACTCAAAAAGTATTTGAGCTAGGAAGCTCAAATCTTTCTGACTTTTCTAACTAACACATACCCAAAACTTGAATACCTACTGCGTCCTCAGGCATACTGCCTAAATGCCTTGTTTTACCTATACCAGACTAAATCTATATTGGATTTCAATATTTTAAAGTACTTTGGAAAGCCTAAAACAAAAGCAAGCAGATTGTACATTTTTTGCAAACAAATTTTGCATTGGTTTTTTTTACTGACGCCTTTAAAGGAAATTTGCACATTTTCAGTTTTGCTTTAATACACATTTAGGTTTTTAAATTTTGCAAATATTTTTGCACATTAAATTCGCTGGGTCAAGGGTTTTTAACAAATGTATAATTTTTTGCAATTTGCACATTTTTTGCTCTGTAACTCGATATCACAATAAATATTAGAAATTTTGCAAATTTACAAATTTTTTTTGCAGAATATTAAAGTAGAACCAAGGGCTTTCCAAAAACGTATCAAATGTTTTATATTTGTTTCATAATAAGAAAATTGAGGGGGGGGGTCAATTTGAACCAGATATGAAACCAGAAGTCAGGATAAATAGGGTTAAGTTTAATTGCAGTGTTTGATTGCATATAAAGTTTTTTAAAGAATCTCCTGCTATTTTGATTGCTATATTTTCTTACGAAGTTACGTGCAACTGGAAATGCCAACTGTCAGATAAAAAATGAAATTTTAAAATTTTAATTAATTTCAACATTTTTAATTTAAACTTTTGTAGCAAATTACTTTTTTAACATGGATATTTTATTCATACTTGATAAGACATATCTTTAAAATTCAGTGATGGTGATGTAGATTAAAAAAGTAGATCTTAGTTTCACATTGTATTGAAATATATGTCGGTTTAGGTTTACCCTCGTCAGTTCTTACAAGGGTAACGCTGTAAATTGGACATTTTCATTTTATCAATTTTTTGAATCTCCGATATCCAATTTATTTCTAATAAATTTAATTATTTGCAATTGCGGTCCTTAAGAAAAAATTGCTTGCAGATATGCAGTGGAGAAACGAAGATAAGGCAATGAAGAGAATTAAAATATATTGAGAAATAAAACATTTGTTTTAAAAATGTTATGAACCAAACAATAAACATTGCCGTCACGTAAATTTGAAGATCAATTGATCGAAGTTACACACTCCTGTATTAGCGTCTGATCCAATCTGGGTTCAGTCATGTCTATTCTGAACCAACAGAAATAGTATGGCGGTATTATCTCTTTCTAGCTAGCTCATTATTCAAGTAAATATAAGAATCCTTCAATCGGCGCTATCAGTAAATGGATTTATTTACTTCTACTGAAACTATGGTGTACACCGACAACACCAGCTGGTAAGGCCAATAAGACGTTACAAATAAACCCTATATCCCGATTGGGCTATTGTTGACTAATATAGATTGAGAGGGGGGGAGGGGGTACGTGGGCCTGTTCATAAAATATAGGCCGGCATTTTTAAAGAGTAAGGTGCCAGGGAGGGTTTTTAAAAGTTCCAAAAGTACATGGAAAAATATTGAAAAATAGTCAATTTTAATATTGACAAATATTAACATGTGACATATTTTATAACATTCCCCCCCCCCTCCTCCACCCGTCTAATTGTGATAGGGCTATTATCTATTATCTTACCTTCCGAGTTTAGATGGAGAAATGCACCCGATCTTTTGTCTAACAACTAAATCAAGAATTTTTTTACTAAAAAATCGAATATTAATGTTTTTACACTTGAAAAAGCATTTTTTTTTGAAAGAATATAAGGAGTATCAAGTATTCAATTTTAAAACGAATAAAAACGAGAATTTCTTTTTGTCCTTTTCAATCTTTAGAAATTGCGAAAAAAAATATTTAAAGATATTATACAGTATTGGATCTCAATATTGTCAAAATATAGAAAAGCAAAATGAATGAAGTTGCATTTTATGTTCTTGGCCCATTTTTTCAAGGTCAGCTCATTGACAAAAATGTACCGTTAAAGTAAATAGTTCTGGGTGCTGGGGAGGTTTTAAAAATGCCAAAAACATTCGAAAAAAAATTGTTTTACAACACTGCTAAAATTTGGGGCATCATATTTGCAACATTGTATCCTTTCTGCAACTGTTTTACATTTTAGAAAGTTAATTCATTCGTTTACATTTTTGTTCTTCACAATAGCGATTCAATATAAGATCAGAATTATAATTTAAAACACATAAAATTTTTGTCTTAACTGCAATTTTTTTGTTTGATGTGGCAAGAGCTTTTCTAAAATGTAAGTTTTGCATATTTTTTGAATATTTTAGTTGGTCAAAAATTCTATTCCTGAACAGTGATAAGAGCAATCAAAATAAATCCTCGCATTTTGAAAGATATCTAAAATACATATTTAAACATATTTGCAAAACAAACAACTACACATTATTATAAAGCCTAACCATAATTTTTAACTTTTTACTGAAATGTTTTAATCCTAAATAATTTACGCTTAAACGCCTTCTTTGTATTAATGATAGTACATCTTTACCATTCATTTACTTGTTCATTTGTTTGTTATTCTGAAGTCACCAAATAGAATCAGGAGAATCTAAGAGTTCATTCAGTGCTATTATTTTATAATGAACACAGAAAAAAAGTGAACCATGATTATCCAATACTTAATAACTTATTAAGATGTAATAGAATTTATATGAATTTTGTGGATAGAAAACATGTAATTCATACATTGAAAAAATATTTAATAAAGGCGAAATGTATACTAAAAATGGTACGTTAGAGTTCCGATAGAAAGCAAAGTATTGTAAAAAGTTTTTTTCACAATTTTGAGCAGACTAAAGGAAAAGTTTTGTAAAATTTAGGCTGAGAAGTGAGAATCTTTTAAACTTTTGTATTAAACCTTTTTAGCATTTGAAGATTTGGTGAACAATTCTATATAAGGGGGTTGTTTACTAAATAATTTAGTCATTTAGATTTAGTTATCATAACACAATAATTTAATTTTTTCCTGGTTTTGCAACTGAAATTGCAAAAATGTTGAGTTTTCTTTTTTGTCTCAATACGTTTAAATATGAATATTTAACTTATAGCTAATCACACAAGAAAACAAGAAAAAAATTGGAATCTAATCAAAAATGTGGAAGATATCATCAGTTTTATAACTTGAAAACTGTTTAAAGGGACTGGTGGCGAGCCATTCACAGCAGTACCCTTTAAACCCTTTAAACCCTTGCATCATCAAGGTAGATAGTCTTCTATCTGTAACTGTTAATCCTGTCGTCTTCATGATGTATTCCAGACAGACAATTATTGACAAATATAATAATTGTATATGGGGAAAAATGTTATATCACTCAGATTATAATAAAAATAAAAACATAGTATGCGTTCAATACTTAATAATTCATTGTTCAATTTCTATATTTTCTGTGACTTATTCAAAATAAAAATATAGTATGCGTTTAATATTTAATAATTCATTGTTCAATTTCTATATTTTCTGTGACTTATTCAAAAAATTTAGAGAAAAGTTTTCAGACAAAAATGATAATTGAATATATTTTATGGATTACATTTGCAAAATTCTGCATGAATTCTAAATCTTACCGGCTTAATTATCAAAAAGAGATTCTTAAGTCAAGAACAGTTTATTTTTGTCATTTAGTCAGGTTCACAATTGCAACTTGTATTACAGAAAATAAAAAATAGAAATTTTAAATCTTAAGTCTGAGTCATTTTTTTAAAATTCAAACTTTGCAATAAATTCTTTTAAGTGACATCATAAAAATCTTCCCATTTAAAACCCCTCTTCCCCTTCCCATTCTACTCTTGTTTTCATTTGATTATGACGCCCTGATATATGAGATTTGAAGACAGGAAGCTACTAGAATGAGAAAATAATCCCAACCCCAGATTGAAATGTCAAGTCTCGCTGGAGGTCTTACCATTATAGAACAAAATCTATATTATTCTTTTTAAATAATAGAAATATGATCTTGTGTGTAGTGTGTAGTGTGTAGTGTGTAGTGTGTAGTGTGTAGTGTGTAGTGTGTAGTGTGTAGTGTGTAGTGTGTAGTGTGTAGTGTGTAGTGTGTAGTGTGTAGTGTGTAGTGTGTAGTGTGTAGTGTGTAGTATGCAGTGTAGTAGTTTTCAGAACTAAAGGTTGAATTTTTAAATATTTATTTGTAAGTTTATGTATCACGATATTAATTAAATTTATGAATTAAATATACATAATTAAGAACAAGTAAATGAGCATAATTTAAAATTATTTTTACGAGTTGTTTGTTTTGTATATAAACAAAATGTAGAAGTATATTTATTTACAAGATTTCTAAGACTTTTTTTTACTAAATAAAGATAACCCGAATTTAATGTATTTGAGCTACGTTGATGGCGGCTGACCTACCTGATGCCAATTCAAATTTTAACTGACGGTTGGCAGTTTAGCGACCCCGCAAATTCATCCTATTGTGCTGTTTAGACTTGATACGATTGGGATATGTAAAAAAAACTTTAAGAAGTAAATCAGCCTTAAACCGTTCTTTCTTGGATAAAGTGGAGAAACATCAATAACCGGTTTTTAAAATTAGAGAGTTCCTCCAGTTTCTGTATATAAATCTTAAATGCCGGGCAAAATTTCAAATTTATCGGCTTCATCTCCCACAAAAAAATGTATCCGGGGGCTGGGGTTCAGCAATATTGAGTCAAATGAGGCTCGGTCGGTTGATTACATTTTTAAAAGAAGTCTCTCCGTCAACGTAATGTTGTTGAAGTTCTGCAATATGGCGAAAAACTGTTAATTTCTGTGAAAACTCTTAAAATGGCTTTTTTATAAACGAATCAAAGACAAAACCGATGCCTTGGCCGGTTTGTGGCGCCCCTACATCTTTGATTAATGGTTGAATCTATTCAAATATCTAGATTATCTTGATACCATTGTAATTTTGTATATAAAAGTATATGTTTCGTCCCCCGAATTATTAGCGGAAAAAAGACGACATCCTAAATATATTTATCGAATTTACAAGTTTCATTCAAGGATGAATATATGAACGAAAATAGTAATAGTTGTAAATTGAAATCATTATAAAGCAATGCAAGCTACAATTGATTCAATGTTTGTAAATGAAAATATTAACAGAATATATTACTTTGTCCATTCTCACCATGAAACACAAGGCAAATGCATTTTGCTAGGAGTATTGTGACAAAAACCAGTCTCCCCCCTGACCCCCTAAAATACCCCACTGTGCTCTCCCCCCCTGAATCTCTAAGATAACCCACAGTGACTCACACTGCCCACACCTCTAACAGAGATTGTGTTAAACTATCATATTTTGGGAATTTTTTATTCTTTGAATAATAAAGAACAGAATTAAAAAAGCTCACAGTTGAAATTTCAAACAAATTATTGTTATTTTTAAATGTCCTCGATAGTTAAATATTACTAACAAGAGTATAATTTTCACAGTGTAGCATTTAGAAACAAAAAATGGTAAAAAATCGAATAATCGTTGCTTATTGGAAATTTGAAACAAGTTATTGTACAATTAGGTTTAATTAAAAATAAATAAATAAACAAATTTTTTTTTTTTCACAAGCCAAAGATTATTATTTTATCTTTTGTAAGCTATTTTGAACTTTTAATAAGATTAGTGTTTAAAGTCCCAATTTAACCTCGACTGTATACACCTCACTATATCACTGTACCCTGAACCTTGCTCAACTGAAGTATTCGGAGACTTAACCATTCAAACCGTCTCTGATACTCAGAAACCAGAGTCTAGTTCTACTCTACACCGGAGTATCCGTTCGCCCTCCCCTCTTAAAACCCCTTCCTCTCCCATTTCTTCTCCGGTCTCCCCCTCTCGTACCTTCTAAAATGTCCCGCCTATATATTCAAAAACAAACGTATGCATAAATGAATGAATTTATTTTTCATTTTTAACCCTATTTGGGCTGACGTCTGGCTTAACCAAAATAGTCTGGGGAGGGGGTCCCAGGGACCCCCCTCTCTTTCCTTATTGTGATACAAATCCATAACATTTGGTACACTTTTGGAAAGCCCTTGCAAATTTACAAATTTACAAAATATCAAATATTAATTGCAATTTTAAGTTATTAAGCAAAAAATTGCAAAAAACAGAAAGTGCGCGAAATATGATAAATTATACACTTTAAAAAGCCCTTACCACAGCAAATTCAAATATGGAAAAATATTTGCAAAGTTTTCAAAAACTAAATTTGTATTTAAGGAAAACTGAAAATGTGCAAATTCTCTATGCATCTATGCAACAAAAATGTATTCAAGGAAAATGTGCAAATACTCTGGGCATATATGCAAAAATACATTGCAAGATTTCTTCGCAAAAATTGTGGAATCTGCTTCCTTTTGTTCTAGGCTTTCCAAAGAGCTATAAAAAGTCCAAATCCATTGACAGAAAGTAGGTCTAAATATAGATTTAGTAGGTGAAAGGTAAAATAAGGCATTAAGCCAGTATGTCTGGGGACTCAGGGAAAAGGTATAAAAGCCTTCTTTAATCCTAAAGGGAGGGGCATGTTTTAGTAATAAAAGTAAAAAATTTTACCAGTCAGAGAGTTATCTTCAGAAATACGTCAGCGGAGAATACAAGAGACCCCCCCCCCAGCCGGGATAGGGTTAAGGAAATGTTAAAAAGTATGATTTTAAAAGTGTAGCAATTTTTGGTTTTTTGGTCACAAAATCATAATTTCTTTATACATTTTGCTTACTAACAGTCCCCGGGATTTTACTCCGGACCCAGGATCTTATTCTTACAGTCCCTGGGATTTTACTCCGGACCCTGGATCTTATTCTCACAGTCCCTGGGATTTTACTCCAGGCCCTGGATCTTATTCTTACAGTCCCTGGGATTTTACTCCGGACCCTAGATCTTATTCTTACAGTCCCCGGGATTTTAATCTGGACCCTGGATCTTATTCTTACAGTCCCCGGGATTTTACTGCGGACCCTGGATCTTATTCTTACAGTCCCCGGGATTTTAATCTGGACCCTAGATCTTATTCTTACAGTCCCCGGGATTTTAATGTGGACCCTGGATCTTATTCTTACAGTCCCCGGGATTTTACTGCGGACCCTGGATCTTAATCTTAGAGTTTAAAGTCGTCATTAAAGCCTGATCCTTTGTGGGTAACAATCTCTACTAATCTACGGTTTCATTTTCCAAATAATGAACTTGTAAAAATCACACTTTTTTTGAGAATTTTGAGTACAAACAAAGTTGTTCATGAACGATGGTGTTGTTCAGAACCACTCGATCTGACCTGGTTTAAGGATTTTAGAGATAGGTTGTTAAATACTTTCCGATTGATAACTTAATTGGTATAAAAGTTAGAACATTAAGAAAAGTTTCAAGGCGAGAAATTCAATCTTGCAATTTGTTGAGACTCAAAATTTATAATTTAAGGTTTGTTGAAAATTTGTAAAAGAAAATGTGCAAAAAAAGAGGAATTAAATTTAACATGGTTTTATTATCAACTTAAAAAAATGGAATTTATCTTTGATCTTCATTTTGTTTCCCGACTCGATTTGTATAAGAAAATTGCGACAAACGCGACTTTAAGTCGACTATTTTATTCGACTTGGCAGGTGGCAGTCTGATGCCAAACTAGTTTGTTCATTCCATATAAAATCCGTAATTTTCAAAAGAAGCTAAAATTAACTCCCCCCTGGTCCCCCTTCTTTAATGGGTTAATAAAGCAGTGTGAGCTAGTTTGTATGTTAGTTTATGTATGTGAGAATGTGAGAGTAAAGCAGTGTGAGCTAGTTTGTATGCTAGTTTATGTATGTGAGAATGTGAGAGTAAAGCAGTGTGAGCTAGTTTGTATGCTAGTTTATGTATGTGAGAATGTGAGAGTAAAGTGTCCGGTAAATCAACTTAAAAGTTTTAAGACTTGGAAAATAAAGTGGTCCATTGTTTAGGTATGGACATCGCTAATCGTCAATTGTCAATTTCTTTTAAAAATATTTTAATTTTCGATTTTAATCATATATAAATATAGATTGCACATAAGACGATTGTTTTCATTTTGAAAGATATAAATATACAGAGATGTTTTAAAGATATTCCTATTATATAGATTAACTAGGTCGGTTGTGAACATTGTCTGTTCTTATGTCATTGAGTACTTGTGGTGTACATGAGTTCTGAAGAGAGAAATTTAAGTTAGTTATGTCCTTCTCATTTCCTTCTTCAATTCTCGACAATATGATATATTGCTCAGTGAAATAATTTGAAATTCTTAAAATAAAAATTTTTAATAATTATGAAATTCATTAAAACACCAAACCACCCCGCTTATCATTGAAGTACACTTTTACCCCTAGAAGTATGAGTTCGCTGACTGTACAATTCTTGGTGATTTTGCGTACATAAGCTATCTATGTTTATTTATTTATCTATGATTTTAATAATGTTTAAACAAAAATACGACACTGAGGATCATTTATTTTTGCATTGACAGTAAAATGGCATTGCAGTCCTAGTTTTCCAGTTTCAAAATTTTCAAAAATGAGCGATATATCTACACTTAGGCTTATTTCCAGACCGTGTACAGTTTTTTCTAATTAGAAATAAATGTAAAGCATTATACACCATTTTCTTCGAAATGCATAACATCGGGACGAACAAAAGTGAAAAAATAGACGATTGCTAGACTTGATATTCAACTTTATATACAATTCACATACTTAAATTTTCAAAATTATATCAATTTAAATTGAAGTAAATTTCAAGTACGATCACAATATAATATGTTCCTAATTATAACGTCTCTAATCGTAGAGCTATTGACAAGAACAAAAATGTTATGTAACTAAACAAAGGAGTTTTTTGTCGAATAATCCCTATCTTTGCAACCTAATATCGTAGAGTCTTGATATTTCGGACTATTACTTCCATTTTATCAAGATTTAGCACAAAAGGTTTCAAAGATATATGGATTATGAAATTCAGATATTGTGCAGAAAATGAAAACTAGAGCTAGAAGCTACGAGTCGTACCATCACCATAGTTTCAGTAGAAATAAATATTTCCATTTACTGTTATAGCGCCGATAAAAGGGTTTATCTCTAATTGGATAATGAGAGAGATATAAACATAGATGTTACCGCCATGCAATTTGTATTGGTTCAGAATAGACAACAAACACATGACTGAACCCTGATTGGATCAGGCGTTAAAGGACTCGGCATACAGGAGTGCCATGCGTACCATGGTAATATCGCAAACATTAAACTTCGCTTTGTAAAATACAAACACATGATTGTTTGAATTTTGAAAGTTATCTAGTTCCCATTAAAGTAAAGCTAAATGTTAAGGAAATGTTCCCATCCCTACTTCTGATAATCAGTCTTCAAACTCCCAAACTAAATCTTCTATTGAAGGAAACCAAATCTTAACTCTTTAAATGTTTTATACATTTCAAAATTGATGGGAAAAAAACTTTGTCGAAAGATTTAAAAGTTTGAAATAGGTTTTTTTCTTCTTTCAAGTTTACAGTATTTAATCAACCTTTAACCTGCTCAATTCCTTTGCTGCTTTACTACGTCTGCCCTAAATTAAAAGTAGATGGGAAACGAAGTGGCAAAGTTGTTCAATTAAAATCTCATTTTTTGATGCGTGTAATCTGCAATCTATCTTGTAATTTAATTGTAATGATAACAAAAGGTACAATACATGATATTGCATACAGAATACAATGTTTTCAATATCGGTTAAGCGTAATTTCATTTAAAGTAAACATGTTTTTCTTGTTTAAAAAACAAACAAAAATTCTTATAAAATTCATTACTAAATATCTATATAAAGAATTGGAAAAAAAGATTTGAAATTTTGTTTGTTTTGATTATAATTTATACTTACAAATACAGGGTGCAAAATTTTACCTTTTTTGTGAAACTCTCCTGTATGGTTTTTTCAGTATTTTTTTAATAATTTGTAATTTTTTTATTATTATTATTATTGTATTAAATGTACATTGTTCAGTTGAAACCTTAAGAACCATTGAAAAACAATTTTTTTCGTAAAAATTATACCAGAAATATAAATTGCGAATTTTCTAATTACAATTTTGCAAATTTTCTGCGATTCTGCGATTCAATCTTTTTAAAATTTTAGATTTCGATAGAAACAATTTATTTACACATTTTTGTTTTTCTGAACTTTTGATTTTAAGAGAAAAAAGGGGTTATTGAATAGCAAAAAAAAATACAAATTTTCAAAAAATATTGAAAAAACATCATATAGGAGAGTTGCACTCAAAAAGGTACAATTTTGCACCAAGCGCCTCAAATCGCAATTTTTTTTACTCACCCTGTAGAAATTTTTTATCTAATACGTAGAGAGTGCAAGATGTATCAATAAGTAATAATTATTTTACAGAAAATTTCAAACAAATCCTGAAATATTTAATGGGACAGACTGGCTATTTAATTTCGTTAAACTGAGTATGCAGTGTTGTGGACAAATTATTTAGGATTCATTTGAGACATATATATAGCCGGTCTGTCCCTTTAAGTAATAAAAAACAATACTCGCAATTGGAAATAATTGCAAAATGTAAAATATTTTTGTGTGCTTGTAATCAATAGAATAATTTTTATTGGCCATATCATCATTTGAGAGAGTGCTAAAAAAAGGCTATTATCTAAGTGTAAATATGTAATAAGAAAAAGGACGGAATGAATTAGTAAAGAAAGACATATATTTTGTATTTAATCTAAAAAAAATTATTTTATTGATTATTTGTTCTGAAAATATTTCAGGATACACTTATGCCACTAGCTCTGAAACTTTTAAGGCCTAATCATTCCTAAAATTGATAAACCACGCACCCCTGACCCTTTAGTGAAAGTAAATTCAACCTAAAGTCTGACCGCGTCAACCTTGTTGCACCGGCTGTCCTATTGAGTGTCTGCTTTTTTACCCAATGTCCGGGGGATTCAGTACAAACTGGGACCGGAAAGGTTGAAATGGCTCGGAATTCAAATGTACTACGGCTGCCCATGAAACACCTAAACCCTTTATTTTTCTAACTGAGCACGCGGTTCAAATTCTTTGATTTTGGCCTCAGACAAAACCTATATTTAGATCTACTTCCAGTCATTGAATTTCAACATTCTATAGCTCTTTTAAATACTTTAAACATAAGCAAGCAGATTTCACAATTTTGCAGAGATTTTTGCAAAGTTGCCTAAAAAAGAAAATTTCGCATGTTTTCAGTCTTTATTTTTACAAGCCTATGACATAAAAATAAACGGATTGCACAAATTTTGCAAAGAAATTTGTGAAAGTTATTTGCATGAAATCGGACAAAAGAAATTTTAACATTTTTAGCAGGGATAGGGTTGAAATGTTAAAATCAAAGGAGTTTATTTCGCAAAATAATTTTTGATTTTTGCATGAGAGCCTGCACAATGCACATCTTGGATTGCAGTGTCTGAAAGAAGAGCACATTAGTAAAAATCCTGTAAGGTTTCTATCATAACACAGAGTTTCATGTATTTTGACGAGACATGAGCTGAAAACTTTAGAATGAGATATCCTTAATCACGATCGCTTAATCTGATTATCCAATGTACACATTTATGATTTTCTTCTTATAATCCTCTTTTTGGAAGTTACGTTTTTAAAACAATTACAGAAACAATGCTATATCGATTGGACTAATATCCGATTGAATTAAAGTCAGCTGTTCACAAGCCGGCTTTTAGAGCATTTAAACAAATATAAATTCAATCAGGTTAATATGAAATTATTAAAAAACATATTTCAGGACTATTGTCATTTTGAATGTTAGTCTTGATAAACATTAATCCGAAACTTACGTTCAATCGATGTTTAGTTCAATTGATATGACACCATCAACACCAGAAATCAAAACCGGTTTTTCAAAAGTTAAAGAGTACATCTTAACATGATACGTTGATTGGTTAATCTCGGGTTTAGTAAAACCAGGAGTTTAAGCATTAATCTTGTTATCCAGCGTTCTAAAGTTTTCAGCTCAGATAGTAAAATCTATTTTAATTAAAATTGAGCACCTGTCTAAATTTATAAAAAGATTAAGAATTATAAATCTGTGCTTAAATAACAAGAAGTGTTTTACTTTCAGCATAACTCTTTTTTTGTATCAACATTAAAAAAAGCATTTTTGAATTGAAAACTGTTTTATTGAGATTTTATTATCCCAAATTTGTATTGCTTTTCTTGTAAATATATTTAGTAGAATTGGGGATTTCTGCAATTCAGCCTATTTAACCATGAATTGTTGAAATTAGGGGATTTAGGAGAAAGGTCCTGTTCCTGGAAGGGGGGGAGGTTTAGTTAATAGGAACAAACTTTTACAAAGTATTTATATTAGTTAAAGTGATTAAAGGATTAGAGGAAAGACAGGGCAGAGTTTGTTTACTGTTTGTGCTGTGCCCTGCATGTGCTTTTATCAAAACAATATCAAGATTAAAAACAAAGGAGTCTTTGTCACAAACTCTGATTTTCTAATCCCAATTTTATGGCAACCCAACCGGCGCAGTTGACCTTAGATATTTATTATAACTGTTAGATTATATAATCTAAGTTTTACCTATATATAAAAGGTTTACAAAGGTTGCAAAGATATAGAGATTACAAAATTTGAGTTTGTTGCACTTGAGAAATTATTGCTCGATAAGCATACACCAGTTTCTAAACTGAATCAATATGTAATAGTTCTTTAAATATAAAACTGTACCAAATCTTAATTGCATTTCAGAAAAATTTGATTTTTACAAGAAAACGAAAAATGAATATTGAAAATCTAAGGTCATAATTAAGAATCAACCTGATTATAAACAGTCTTATCAATTTTTAAGACAGGGTCGACTTTGAAGTATCGCAACGCCTTAAATGTTATTGATCTAACTCACTTATGCGTTTCTGTATCCCTTCATTTTAGCACATAGAACCCTTGTTGTTAGCTTTGGTTTTTAAAGAGTAATTGCCAAAATTCAAATCGATTTTTGTAAGAGAGGGGTGAGACCTTTTTAAATTGCAGTGAAGTTCCAATACGATTTGTGGGGTAGTGCGGAGAGTGTGTGACACCAGATCACTGAAGTTAAGGGCACTTGTCCACAGCCAGTAACTGGATTAATGTCCAGACTGGTGTTCACATCTGAAGCAGTTATGATCACCTAACGGATGTAGGAGGACAGAGGAGTAATGGTGGACGAGGTGGACAAGCAGGGAGAGTATATGGGTGCCGGCTATAGGTACCTGGGGGTATCCAATCTGGGCTTACAGATGTTAGGGAGAAATGAGTGTGATGTTTCCTCTCTGTATTGCACCCGGGCCTCATTCCAGTATATCACAAGGATTCCTGCACTTTATATTCTCAGGCCTAATAAGAATCTTTGGCAGCTGGAATCTTGTCAACCCTCTTCTAGGGATGACGGATAATCCTAGTGAATGATGATGGATGAATGTGCTGCCAGATAACAACCCCTGGTAGATCAATATAAAAAACCAGACAACACCAAACTTTCGCAATAGAAAAAATTCCGAGATTTGATCGTAACAACCCGATCATGTCCTGAGGACAAAAAAAATCTCTTTTATTTTAATTTTAGAATTTAATGAAACTTGGTAAATTTTAGGTTGCTCAACAGAAGAACAATAATTTCTTTTATTGTTGTGACAAGGTTCTAAATCTAAAACTGTGATTGCACTTTTCTTCTTTTATTGGGATCATTAATTTTGCAAATTCTGATATGATTCATGTTGAAAACTTAAAATTGCTCTAAGTTAATATTTCTCTTTGTTTGTATTGTTTTCACTACACTATTATTTATGTTACAGTTTAACCAAGAACTTCGTTGTATATTCAAAAGATTTTATAAAATGTCGTTTTCTAAACCTACTGATAGTAGAATGCTGCAGATATTTAGTTTAACAATTGAAAAATTAAATGGAGCTCTGAAAAACAGTTCTTGTATAATTAATGGCTCTTTCTTAAGTTTTACAATTACCAATTAAAAATTGTCAAGACGACATTTTATAATTCTGTTGATGTCTTATAGTTCTGGGTTTATGAAACTAGAGAGAGACTGTGCTACATTTATTCCTTCTTAATTTTTCCATTTATAGACTTCCTCCAAATAATTTGATTACCAGCGATTAATAAATAAGTTTAACTTTTGGAATAATATATTTCAAAAAATACAAACTAAATGCCCCACCCATCCTCCAAGCCTGTTCAGAGTTAAGCAAATTATGTGCATATATGTGCATGTAAGAACAAACATTTTACTTTCAAAACAGACTAAGTTAAATGTTTACTTGCTTCAATGCTTTGTACTCACAAGATCAAAAATACAACAAATTTTCCGGAGGGCAACAAATTTGAAATGTTGAATTTTATTTTTTAAAAATAGTAAACAAGATACATGTAACTTTTTATTCGTTTTAAAGGGAGTGTGCGCGAAAAATGAAAGGGGGTACAGGCTTACGACAAACAATAAGCGCTTTTAATTGATACTAATTTTACTTCTATCTGTTGCGTCTATAAGAAGAAAGTTGTTAAAAACAACTTATGCTGAAAAACGTAGCATCCAACCAAATTGAGAACATTGAAAAATGCGACTCGGATCGTAAAAAAATCAATTTAATTTCAAACAAATAACAGAGAACAGAGACACCTTGTGGACAAAATAATAGGCGTTATTATAAGTGCATTGTGTATAAAACAAATACAAAATATTATGAAATATCAACTATATACGAATGCACAGAAAAATTATCGATGACGAAAGGTTGTAATACCTAAATGATTTCTTTGATATTAAATTGATTTTTTTACGATCCGAGTCATAGATTGCAATTTTTCTCAATTTTGGTGGATGCTACGTTATTCGGTACAAGTAGTTTTTAACATTTTTCTCTTTATAGACGAAACAGATAGAAGTAAGATTAGTAGCGATCAAAAGCGCATATTATTCGCCATACGCCTGAAACCCTTTCTTTTTTTGAGAACACTCCCTTTAACACTGTATTTTTTGTAAAGTCGGAAAGGGAAGAAAACTTGATCCTATGGCTTCTAATTTGTGGTGTACCAAATAAACTATATAAACCAAATAAACCTTCAAATTGATTAAAATGTTAAAAAAATGTCCAAAGTTAACTCTCTTTTGAATTTTAAATTTATTTTTTAAATCAAATTTTTTTAAAATCTTTTAATGAAAAAGTTTAAAACTCAAGAGATATGTACTATTTATAGTTCCTATAGAAGAGATATGTACTATTTATAGTTCCTATAGAAAAACATCCAATTTATTTTATTTTATTTTGTTGAAAACATTTTTAAATGCCTTCATATAATATTCATAATTAAGCAATTTAGAAAATAAATGTAAACGCTAATTTAAACCCAGTGACTTAACTTTAAGATCTAAAAGATATAAAACATGCAACATTCTTTTTAAACCATGATAGAACCTGATAATACATTGAGGGATTAGACATAGATTTCCGGTTTATTATACATTCATTTGTTTGGCTTTCAGAATGCCTCACAAAAATTTTAAACTTCTGGCAACTTCTCAATAGTATGTTTTTTAACGTTTATCTTTTTACACTATGAAAATAGTTTGCTGAATAAGACATAAGCTTTAACGATTTTCAAAGTTTTGTTCAGACTACTTTTGTTTACATTTTTTTTAAAGAAATCTTTCAACATTTAAAGACAAGCATTCTGCTAAAGTTTGTTTTCATTCAATTTTTTATTCTTAAAATAAATGGAAAACGAAAGAAAAACAAATTGCAAGAATACGATTGTTTTTGGTTCGTTTTTTGCATCTTTTTTCCTTCAGTGTCAAAGGAACTTATCTAAACTCTAAATTTGTCATGTCTAAACTCTAATATTGGTGGGTCTAAACTCTAAATTTGACACTTATAAACTCCAAATTTGGCATGTCTAAACTCTAAGTTTGGCTTATCTAAACTCTAAATTTGTCATGTCTAAACTGTAAATTTGTCATGTCTAAACTCTAATATTGGTGGGTCTAAACCTTAAATTTGGCATTTCTAAACTCTAAATTTGTCTTGTCTAAGCTCTAAATTTGGCTTATCTAAACTCTAAATTTGTCATGTCTAAGCTCTAAATTTGGCTTATCTAAACTCTAAATTTGTCATGTCAAAACTCTAATATTGTCATATCTAAACTCTAAATTTGGCATTTCTAAACTCTAAATTTGTCATATCTAAACTCTAAATTTGTCATGTCTAAACTCTAAATTTGTCATGTCTAAGCTCTAAATTTGGCTTATCTAAACTCTAAATTTGTCATGTCTGACCTCTAATATTAGCGTATCTAAACTCTAAATTTATCATGTCTAAACTCTAAATTTGTCATGTCCAAACTCTAAATTTGTCATGTCTAAACTCTAAATTTGGCTTATCTAAAATAAAAAATAGATAAAAATAAAAACTTCCAAAAAATGGTATAAACAAAAACAAAAAATGTTCAAATCTCGAGCAGTCTTTATTTGTCTCTGGATTAACATTAACAATATTAACTTATGTTTCAGCTTCAGTAATAACATTAGTTTAAAATGCACACTATATATAAATAATAAAGTAAACAAACTTACATAAATAGCATTATTCAATTTAAATACATGAATCATTCATAAGCCAAGAGGCATATTTCCAGGGGGGATGATAGTTCTCTAACTGTGTGCTCAGTTAGCTGAACTGTACACTTACAACAGTTTACTAATATTGATATACTATAGGTTAGGCCAGAATCTCAGTATAATAAACAAATATGCAGTACGCTCTCGGTATAGTTTATGGTCTCTAAATTAGTAACGGATTAGCGTACATCAGCACTCTATACACTATAACCTCGTTGCATAGTTCACATGAACCTTCCAAAATTCCAAAAATTTACAAAGTAAAAAACGTTTATAACAAAAAGATTGAAATCAGATGACGTACTTTTCACTTGTTTAGTTTTATTCGAGTGACATGATAACCCTTTTCCTGGGTTTATCAACTAGCTTAGAGGACTCAGGTAGAGAGCTGAGAGGTTTGACCAGTAAGCCCAACCATTGGGTCATATGGTTTCCAGCTTTATCATGCAAACCAGTAAATGTGTACATATACACCTATAAAACAGAAACAATCTATTAATACCATTGGGTCATATGGTTTCCAGCTTTATCATGCAAACCAGTAAATGTTTTTATATACACCTATAAAACAGAACATTGGGTCATAATGTGAAATAGTTCTATTTTGAACAGTGTTTAATTATGATAACTATCTTATTGTGTCTTATATAGAAACCACATTTAAAAAAATCAAGTTTAAATTTAGAAGAAATATTCAAAATCCTTTAGTAAAAGTAAATTCAACCTTAGGTCAGACCGCGTCAACCTTGTTGCACTGGCTATTCCTATTAAGTGTCTGCTTTATTTACCCAATGTTCGGGGAATACAGTACAAACTGGGACCTGAAAGATTGACCCAGCTCGGAAATTCAAATGTACTACGGCTGACAGTGATTTATTCAGGGTTGAAAAACTTTGGACAAATTTTGCCAGTTTTAGATGATTGTTAAAATACCTGTATTCGATCCCCCTCCTCTAGCTCAGCTAAGATTGATTGACCGGCCATACTGTTCTTATGATTATCCACGTGATTCTGATCAAACAGTGTAGCGATCTCAACGCCATTCCGTCTAAATTACATATTTTTATTTATTTTGAAATGCAACTCAGCAATGTTTACACTTTCGCGAGATAATGTAAAAGAGTTTTATTTGGTTGCGTAACAACATTTTTTATAATTCTTATTACACATTAAAAAAAAAGTATTTGATCAAGGCTTCCTATACTTACATCTGCTAAAATTTACATTTCCGAATTAATTCTGAATTGATTTCTCATTTATGTATCCTCCGCGCTCGGCCCTTGTAACCTGTTCTAGCCACGGCGCTCGGCCCAGAAATTGTCTCACCTTGACTTAACCAAAAATAAGGTGAGAAAACACAATATTTAACGTCTAAGAGGCCGCGGCGCTCAGCCCTCAAGCACATGCCAGCCATAGAACTAGTTCCAGAAATTGTCTTTTAACCTAATCTTACCCAACACAATGTGTAATTATATGAATTGTAACTATATATGAACTGTAACTTTAAAGGAAATGTAATCAAAATAAGTGTAATTATAGTAAGTGTAATTGTAGCAAGTGTAATAATATAAAGTGTAACTAACTGCAATGTATTATTTACGATACATTTCGCAGCTCTCAGCTCTTAAATACAGTATTGTTTAGTTTTTGCTCATGTCCACAGTAATGTTGCCTCTCTATGGCAACTTTTCTTCCATTTAAAGCCCCCTAGTTTTTGCTGTAAACCCCTACAGTATTTAAGATTTCTTAAAAGAAATTTTTCTCATTTAAGACCCTTTAAAAATCACAAAACATGTTCCAAAAACGAATATAACAAAGGAATTGAGTCTTTGGAACAAAATCCAATATTTAAACCTCAATATCTTTAGAACTCTATGACCTTTGATATTTCAAACTCAGATTATTTGATCTAGCAGAATTCATAGTTTGCAATATCTAAGGTCTGCAACATTTGGTTCAAAAGATATAGTGATTAGAAAATCAGAGTTTGTGGCAAAGACTCAATTCCTTTACGAACTGAACCAAGAAAAATTAGCAAACTTTAAACTGCCATAAGTTTCTATATTCTACAAATCTTTAATTATTGTCAACGGATTGAAAATAGTAAATAAATATTGAAGATGTTTAGCAATGTAAAAATCGAACTATACTGCAAGCTCGAGTACGTTAAAGAGCGTTTTTCAGGAACACCTTGTAAGTAAAGCAATGTTACATTTTTGTATTATATATTCATGAATTATTTGTTTTTCATCGAGTATTCATTAGCTTGTATTTTGATATTTTTTCGTATTCTTTCAGAAATCTTTAATAAAAAAAGATTTTAAAAATAGAATAACAAACATAAATAATATTGTCCACTTGAAAATATTTTTTAAAGCATTGTTTTCAGATCTACTTCAAAACAAATATTAAATATTAAATTTTCTTCTACTGATCATATTTAAATCACATACAGGGTGTCCCACTGATCATATTTAAATCACATACAGGGTGTCCCACGACATATAAGAATTGGTGAATAGTTTTAAATGTCTTCTTCCATAATTTTTAAGTTGTTTAATGCCAAAAACTTCTTCTCAAATACTTTTTTAAAAACAAAAGAAAACTTATACACTTAGAATATAATTATAATTATAATTAATATAATTAATGCCAAAAACAATGATAAAAAATATTATAGGGCAGTTATATCATTTTAGAATAAATTTCTAGACAAAATAAATTAGCATAAAATATTTTTTTCAATGTAATACACTGTTAAATTCTTTAATAGCTATAGCTATAGTATGTCGAAAAAGACATTTAAAAATATTCACCAACTGTCATGTTTTGTGGGACACCCTGTAAGTCCCACGTGCCGTACAGTGTACAGATGTCTGTGTGCAGTACAGTACAGAATTTCAGTAAATACCATAGAGAATAGAATATATATTAGGGGGGAATTTAGACAATCTCGCAGTATGAATTTTTCAGTCCCTTTCAGCCTGAAAGGGAGTTCAAAGTGTACAAATCATGTAAATGTTCACAAATTATATGCAGTAGAGTACATTAATATAGTATGTTCCCTAGACTATAATTTCAATTTCGAATTTCTTAAATCTGTTAAATAAACTTTATAAAATGAATTAGGTGAATAAAAAACAGCATTTGATTTATAGTTATGACGGAAAATCTTCGTTTGTAAAGTGGAAGGCATAGAGTCAATGTGAAATGATCATTGGTCAATTACTCAATTATGAAACCAGCCTATTTCATAATTTGGTTTTCGTTTAATATTAATTTTAGATTTTATTTTCAAAACATTTAGTTGAAGAAAACTTTTGAATTGAAGATTCTTAATCCAAAATAATTTTCCCATTTAAAAATTTGTCATTTTTAAACATTCAACTTTTGAAAAAAATTGTCAGAAAAATGGTTCGATATTGTGCGGTAATTGGTTGTAAACCAAACAACAGTTTCATAAACCTTACAGAGAATTGATTTACAAATTTATAAAATGATGATCCAGGGCCCAAAAGGTTATATAGCACAAATATGTGAAGTACGCCTGAGCCCAAAACTTAAGACAGGGTATCGTTATGAAAACCAGTTTTGGAACCCGGGTTTCACAAATGAGTTTACCCAGTTTTGTAGATATCGATATTTTTGTTTTGAAATATTATTTTATTTAATCCTTTATATCTTACCAGTTTTATCAAATATCTTAAATCAAAATCTACACAAAAAATAAGACCCCAAAAAGGAAACTCGGTTTCGTTCAACGATACTCTTTTAAATTTCAGGCTCTGCAGTATGGAAACAGTACAACAAAATGGCCGTTTTACATTTTTTTATAGTTAATTCCCCTCTAATATATATTCTATTCTCTTTGGTAAATACACTAAATTCTAATTATAACTCTAGCTACCTTAGCACTTGTTAATAAAGAACAAGCTTGTATAAATAATGCAGTACACGGGCAGCCGTAGTACATTTAAATTTTTGAGCCGGGTCAACCTTTCCAGTCCCAGTTTGTAATGTATCGCCCGGACATTGGATAAATAAAGCAGAACTCAATAAGACTAGTCGGTGCAACAAGGTTGACACGGTCAGACTTTAAATTTAATTTTACTAGAGGGTCAGGGGGGCGTGAAAACGTTTGCTTAAAAAATAAAATATTAAGTCCTTCTGCTGATGCAGAGCATTTTTTTTAACTCCTTCTTTTAAAATTATCAGCGAACATTTTTACGTAAAAACATTTATTCTATTGTAAACTATTGCAATATTTCAATGCATAATCTGTCCATTTTGATATATTTTGGAAAATTACCACTCATTTGCAAATTGTTAGATTTAAGATTTAATCTTAGTTCTGTTGACAATTTTGATTAAATGAGTTAATTAGTTTTTTTTTACGTAGCGACTATCAGTTACAAATGATAACATTTATATGTTTATCCATTTTTTCATTTATTGAAATATGTTAGTAATGTACACCTCCTAATATGTATCTATTGTACCAAGGTAATAAAACAAGAAAAGTTAATTGCGGTTGTGTATACTCTGCGTACATATTGAAACCAGTTCTCTCTGGGCGGTGTTTGTAAACAAGAATGGGTGCATCAGTGTTCGTTTAGTATCCGAAGCTTTTGATCTTCTTGATTATTCACATAATAGTTTCCTATGACCAGAATATTTCACTTGTCAGGCTGTGACATCCGTTTTGTGTTTATAACTTTCCTTGCAGTATATGTATGTATTGTACCTTAATTGTGTACGAAATAAACTTTAATAAAAAAATGTTCTTTTTCAAAATTTTAATTACCTGATGGACAAAAGAGCTTTCTTCATATCATATGTGCAGACATGAAGACAAAACAGGTAACAGCCTAGAATACATATAATAATGTTCCTTTTTACTTTCTTTATATCATATGTGCAGACATGAAGACAAAACAGGTAACAGCCTAGAGTACATATAATAATGTTCCTTTTTACTTTTTTCATATCATATTTGCAGACATGAAGACAAAACAGAAACAGCCTAGAATACATATAATAATGTTCCTTTTTACTTTCTTTATATCATATGTGCAGACATGAAGACAAAACCGGTAACAGCCTAGAGTACATATAATAATGTTCCTTTTTACTTTCTTTATATCATATGTGCAGACATGAAGACAAAACAGGTAACAGCCTAGAGTATACATATAATAATGTTCCTTTTTACTTTTTCATCTGCGTTGTAATGACGAATGCATTTTAGAAATCCGTTAATATTAACAAAAAATCTGCGATCTTTAAATAAAATTGAGTTATACTTGGTGCACGTTTGTGTTTACTCAAAATACCGATCACTTGATCTCGATGTCAACTTCGGGAACTTTTAATTCAATTACTTTTTTCAGTTATTCCACCCCTGACTGGGTACGATTACCATTAATTAAAGATTAAATAAATCTGCAGATTAAAAACAGATCCAGATCAAGCATTGATCCTATCTCTGAGGTTACAGCCTATGATAAAAACAGTTAAAAACATCATTGTTACCAACCTGTAACAGGAACACTAAATATTCCAGATTTAGGATCCATGTTTCCTCCAGAATTCACAGAACAGCCTCCAAATGTGAGATATTCTTCTCCTCCTAAAGTTAAACAATGAGTTAAACAAATAATCTATTAAAAACATGAAACACGTAAATGCATGTGGTCAAAAAATTCAAAAAGTACAGAATGTACAAAAACAACAGAAGATGTAAGGATAAGATATATAAGATGTAATTTCTCTGAAAATGATGCCACTTCAGATATATCGCATATTTCTTCCTTTATAATGAATATTGTTCCCTTTAACGAACATGTTTGCGGCAAATAGATTATCAAGTACAATAGGTGGCAATAGAGAAATAGACCAATTATACACAACGTCACAAGTGTCAAATATAACTAGGAAAACGAAATGTTCTCAAATTAGTTGACATGTTTTCCAAGATTAAATAAAAAAAGTGTGAAAACAGAAGTTAAAGAACACATCCTAATGCATTTATTTTACTGTAAGATAAGAACTTTATTCTAAAATCATCACTTTTATTAATTACTTTGTCGGATACATAAATCTGTTGACACGTGTGACGTCAGAATACAGCTGTACTGAGAGTGTACAAATGTTACGTTGCCATCTATTGTACTAAAATCTATTTGGTTTGCGGTATATCAGTTTATAATCTCTGTCAATTTTTGCTGTGCGCAATCTACAGAGCGTCCCATATCATATTAGATTATCTCCAATCTTTAACACCTAAATACGCACATTATACTAAAAAAATCTAGCATTTTCTGCAAAAAAAAAATTTTTATTAGCCTTAATAAATTTTTCAAAATGATTCATTCTTCTTAAATTTTCTGATTTGTCCCCCAAATCGTAATTTAGACCCATTGACGCGGTCTAATTTGATGTGGGACACCCTGTAGATAAATTGCTGTATCTACGTCTAATTCCCAAGCGAAAATATTGGGGAATACAAATAATTCATCTACACGAATAATGTTAAAAATAATGATTATATGATAATAGTAATAATGATAATGATAACTATTATAGAATTAATAATATTGATAATATTGTTATAAATATTGCAATAACAACAATCATACAATTGAGGCTGACATTTAACTACGTTCAACTTTGTAAAATTTATTAACATTTAAAGTTCATATTTATAAAATATTTTTCGTTTGTAAGAGCAAATTTTATTTTTCTCTAATTTTTCAATACCTGCAAATTGCAACCCAATGTCTTAGATCTTTATTTCAAACTAAGAATTTATTTTATATCAAATAGTCTCATTTTAAAAGTTTAAAGAACTAATTTGTTTAACCATGAACACTGAACAGTATTTATGAACTGTATAGACCTAATGTGTTTAATCATGAATACTGAACAGTATTCGTGAACTGTACAGAATTAATTAGTTTAACCAAGAACACTAAACAGTATTTATGAACTGTATAGACCTAATGTGTTTAATAATGAATACTGAACAGTATTCGTGAACTGTATAGAATTAATTTGTTTAACCATGAACACTGAACAGTATTTATGAACTGTATAGACCTAATGTGTTTAATCATGAATACTTGAAGTATATTCTACCATGATGTGCAGTTCTAATTTATTATCTGTATTCATAATATTATTATCTTAACTATTTTTGTATGTTGACCCAGCCGGGCTAGCCCGGTCAGTTCATTTTACCTGTTTATAAATAAAG
>NW_019396898.1:90760-130173 GCF_000591075.1 Eurytemora carolleeae | reverse complement strand
CTCAGTGGAAGTCGTTTTTAAGTTTTGGAGAAAATCCACACAACAGGGGGAAGAACGGGCACCCATGCCCCCCGATCGTATTAGGGTTTAGTTGTAAATACATCTTTCTTTCAATACAAGATTTGAAATATCAATACGAAATGGAAGTCGTCCCTCAGCTACCTAGAGGGATAAACTGAAAATGTCGGGAAAAAATGTATATTTTATTTTTTTTAAATCTCTGGTATTCTGCACTTTTTCAGTTTTTCAATCCCAGTATTTTTTTTAAGAAAGTGCAATAATCCGTTAAACCTGCAAATAGTAAAGTTTATTCATGGTTTATGCAGTTTTCATTTTTCATCTCAAAACTCTTTGAAGAAACTTTGAAAAAAACTTCCTGGATTTTTTTTCTCGCAATCTCTTGAAAATTCAATACACAATAATTTCAAATCAAAAATCTATGGTTTTCAGGTTTGTTTGGTCCCCAACTCGTTAACTGCTAAATCCCCAGTTAACGTCCATTTTAAATACATTTTAAATTACATTTTAAATTACGTTTTAAATTACATTTTAAATTACATTTTAAATTACGTTTTAAATTACATTTTAAATTACATTTTAAATTAAATTTTAAATTACATTTTAAATTACTTTTTTAAAATACATTTTAAATTACATTTTAAATTACATTTTAAATTACGTTTTAAATTACATTTTAAATTACATTTTAAATTACGTTTTAAATTACATTTTAAATTACATTTTAAATTAAATTTTAAATTACATTTTAAATTACTTTTTTAAAATACATTTTAAATTAAATTTTAAATTACTTGTAAATTGCATTTTAAATTACGTTTAAATTACATTTTAAATTGCATTAAAATTATATTTCAAATTACATTTTAAATTACATTTTAAATTACATTTTAAATTTTCGTTTTAAATTACATTTTAAATTACATTTTAAATGTTTTACAGTTGAAACCTGAAAACGTGAATAAAGTTAAAAATCAATATTGAAACATGGTTGAAAACTTGAATGTTAGACTTTTGATGTTTGTATAAACAATTTGTTTTGTATTTTGTATTTTGAATTTAACAAAACTTATTTAAAGAGAATGCAGGGCAGCGGTTCAAACGAAAACCGATGTAGATAAACTTCCTTAAAAGTTGTGTTTCTTAAACCTACCAAAAAGAAAAAAGGAAAAAAATATTTTTTTGAATTATGAAAATAATTAACGTTCAAATGAAAATTAATCATAAATATAAAATTATTTATTATGACTCTGATGCTGAGAACTTTAACAACTTTCTTTATTTGTGTGTTTCAAATATTCTTTAATTTAAAAGTTAACTTGGTTTTTATACAAACAAAGCTTAAACATTTACAAACTAATTTCCGGGTTATGATTTTTTCCAAAGACTTTTTAAATGCTCTNCAAGACAAGACACAAAGATTATAATTCCAAAGACTTCAGAAAATACAAGACAGGACTCACAGATAATGTTTCCAAAGACTTTAGAATTGACAAGACAGGACACACAGATTATGTTTCCAAAGACTTAAGGAAAAACAAGACAAGACACAAAGATTATAATTCCAAAGACTTCAGAAAATACAAGACAGGACTCACAGATTATGTTTCCAAAGACTTAAGGAAAGCCAAGACAGGACACACAGATTATGTTTCCGAAGAGTTTAGTTAAGCCAAGACAGGACAGACAGATTATGCTTCCAAAGACTTTAGGAAAGCCAAGACAGGACACACAGATTGTGTTTCCAAAAACTTTAAGATAGACAAAATAGACCTCGCGAAATTTACTAGGCTATATTTTGAAATACATTGCAATTTCACCTTCCTTAAAAGATTCAGTTAGTGACGCATTTTAATTTAGTGTCTTGTCTCATACTAATTAAATGTCTTTGAATTATTTTTCCTTTAAGTTTGTTTCTTTGTGAAAAATATAACTTGTATCTGTTTAATCTAACTTTGTGACTAGGGTTTCCAGTGAACGAAACGTTTCGCGAAAATTTCGCATTTCGCAAACTTTTTCGCGAAATTTCGCACTTTTTCGCAAAAATAAATGAAGCGAAAACAAAGCGAAATTTTTCGCTTAACAAGCAAAATGCGAAAATATTTTCGCGAAATGTCTCCCTTACGAGCTAAATTTATTTTCACATTTAATTTCAAACGTTTCTCCTTTTTACCTGCCCCCTACCCTCTACCCTCACTCTTAGTATCAATTATAGTCACTTGATGAGCAATAAAATCTATATGCATTATGCACTATGAAGGTGAGGGTTCAATCTTTTTGCAACCCCCTAGCTAAAACTACATTAAGGGAAGGGGGGATAAATATGACTTAGGACTACTTTTTGTCTGCAGGGGACTACTCTATCAGGGATTCTGATAGTACTAGAACTATACATCTGCTTGTCAACCATTAACAATAGGCTTCCGTGTAAAATCGTCTTTAACTTAGATCCCCTCTCGGAGACACCAAAACCAAACCAAACAATTTTAACCCGGGTTTCTTTGTTATCCCTGTCGGAGTCGTAAACAACCTTGCATTGTGAATTCATTTTCGAAAAGTTAAACAAAGAATATTTTCATATAAAGAATTAGTGACTTTCGTTAATAATTAATTGTCATTTTATTTCACAAGTTTAAAACGTCTTGCAGTACTGTCCAACTATATTTAACCCCTTTGTCTTCAGCTATTAGATCGTAAGAATTTTTTCAGTATAAACATTCATTATAAAATTTTGTATAAGTTATCATTTATGTATTTTTTTCAGGAAATAAAGAGAATTCTTAGCTATCGATTTTTGAGACGGGGGTTACTCTGTTGTGTTATCACTTCTACTTGAGAATCTTGTTTCTATCCGTCAACACTGCTATATAAACATCTAAAGTAGTAATCTCTGTTTAGATGTCCTATCATGAACCCGTTAACTCGGTAGAACCATAACAATTTTCTTATATCCGGTTAAACCAATAAACTATCAAGGTAAAATTAGTTGGGAATAAAGGCCTCGAAATTTTATCGCGACCAATATTAGTTCTATCTGATGTCTCTGTCTCGAATGATTGATATAAAACTGTGTCCGAGTTATACGAAAATTGATAAATATGTGATATGGTATTTAAATCAAAGTTAAACATATCTTGTTAAGCAAATACGAATGGATGCCTACTGCCTATAATTGTAGGCACACTCTCATTCAAATTTGAATATAATATTTAACCATATATCGAAAAAGAAACCTCAAAGGGTCTCAAATCCCNAATAATATTTACCTTTAATACATATTTATTATATATTATATATTCTGTATTGGTCTGACAGGACCCAGGGTTAAGTTTATGAATGCTAATGTACGTATATTTAACCAGGGGAGTCAAATATATTCGGAAATATATTTTTTTTAAATTCAAAAGAATTTTTCCCAAACATTTTAAAGCAACAAATTTCTCAAATTAATCTTGTAATTTATGATATATATATATTTATCCCTGAAAGGCTGAAAAAAGATGGATATATGTTCAGATTAATGTCAACTATTCATCATGGGCAAATATAATGTTGATATTTATTTTTTGAAAAGACTTTCTTTCGTGCAGCTATTTTTGTTTTTGTTTGTTTTTGTTAGCTTTCGATCATTCGATCTTTAATCTAATTTTGCTTAAACTAAATATGAATAACTGTAGTTTCTGTGGGGAACAATCGTTCTTTCACGGGAATGAACGGAAGGAAACGGAACAGAATTAACGGAATGAACCGAAACGAAACGGAACAGAATCAACGGATTAAAAAAAAGTATGAACACGCTAATCCCACAGAGAATTATAATTGACAATTTTTATTATTAATTATTAACATATCATTTACGATTAACCATCTAATTGTAAACAAACAGTAAATACCTGAAGCAATCTTTAAAGGGAGTGTTCGCGAAAAATGAAAGGGGGTATATGCTTAATGCGATAACAAAGCGCTTTTGATCGCTACTAATCTTACTTCTATCTGTTGCGTCTATAAGGAGAAAATGGTTAAACACGTCTCATACCGAATAACTTAGCGTCCATACAAATTGAAAAAATTTCAACAAACGACTTAGACCGTAAAAAAATAATTTAATTTCAAACAAATCATTCAGATATTACAACCTATAGTCATCGATTATCTTTCGCCACATTTGCATATAATTTATATTTCATAATATTTCATTTTTTTAGAAAACGTTTTTAACGGATTTCGAAAAAATTGAGTAGTGCGCGGCATTCTTAGATAGTTGCGCAAGCGACAAGAGAAATAATCAAATTCAAAACAAATGAATTAAAAAATATTTTTAAATTTTTCTTATCATATTTTTTATGCCTCAAATCGGAACAAAACAAAAAATTTGAAAGTTTTGTCCATAACATCGATAAGGCCGGGTTTTTTACTCACCCTGTATATATAAATGTATACATGTATGTAAGTATATAAAGGATGAATAGTGTAAAGTTTTCCCTAAGGACTAATTCTTTCGGGATCTTTCATACATTACCGTTTACATCTTTAAAACTCTTGTCAAAACTCTAAATTTCTAATCCTTTTATCGTTTCAACCTAATTTCGTAGATATGCATTTGTTTTGATGCTTTACACTTTGACCCTATTTCCAAAATGATATTAAACAACATTCCAAGTCAAAAACTATGTATTTTAAAAGAACAAGTTCAAAATGTCGAAATACGTCGTTAAATTATAAGAGAGTTACAATTTTCAAAAAACTAAAAAATACCGGAGTTTTTGAACTGTCCATTGATCAACCTTTTTTGAAGGTATTTCAAAAAGTAATGACATTTTAGAATAAGTATTAAATATAAAAAATGAAATTTTTTTGTTGTTCAGTTCTAAGGATATGTTGGTAGAGGTGCAAGTGCGCTTCAATCAAATCGATGATTTTGGGGCTAAAACTGCTTATAAAACTATGAATTTTCAAAATATTCAGTATTAGTTGGTTTTGTCTTTTAGACCATTATCTGAGATTTCCATAATGATATAAAACATTACTCTCAGTCAAAAACTTTGGATTTTTATAAAAGTTATAAGAAATAAATACATAAAGTTCAAAAATGGCCAAAAAATCACGTTTATTCCGGCGGCACCGGAAAAAATGGTCCAAAATAAAAAAATATTTTGGATTTTTCTTAGTTTCATATATATATATTCAAAAGAAAAAGTGCACCTCTGAACAATTTTTACAGGGCCGCACTACCCCCCCCCCCGTCCCTTTCATCCTTCCATAGTGTCTGGCAAATCCGATTAATTTCCTTCTTCTTCCCGTTTTTCCTAAATAACATGGAAAAGCAAATATAAAAAGTTTAAATAATTATATTTCTCCATTAGTTTGGCTTATAAAACATCATATCAACATCATAATTAGGTTCATTGTCAGAAACAGTCCTTGGATTATTGAATTTATATTATCCTTTTAGCACTTAAATATTTAATCAATCATACCTCCCTCCCCCCTCTAATATTTTCCAGTTGCGGCTTTTTTAAAATTTCGATTTAATCTGTTTCGGGAAAAAATGCCAAAAATACGCAAATTTTAAACAAAAATGCTTGATAAAAATTGACCAAATTGTGAAGGAATAAAAATGTGCACAAAAAAAGATGTGCAAGAAAAATTGCCAGGATGGTGTGGGAAAGAATTGACGCAAATTCCTAGTAAAAATTGCACGCATCAAACATTTATTAAAGTAAAGGAATAAGAAAATTTCTAATGCTGAGCTAAAAAAATCGTTTTCGACTCTCACAATATTTTTCTACTAAAGTGAATTCCACACAAAGGATTGGAATAATTTTTTAATTTTCCTAAAAAAGGCTGTAGTTTAGTTTAAAATAATTCAAAATAGTTCAGAATAGTTCAGAATAGTTAAGAATAGTTTAGAATAATTTAGAATAGCTTAGAATAGTTTAAAATAGTTTAGAATAGTTTAGAAAAATTTAGAATAGTTTAGAATAGTTTAGAATAGTTTAGAATTGTTTAGAATAGTTTAGAATAGTTTAAAATAGTTTAAGATAGTTTAGAATTTTTCAACATTCTTTTGAATAGTTTTGAATTGTTAAGAATAGTTTAGAATAGTTTGAAGTATCTTAGAATAGGTTTGGAATTGTTTTGAATAGTTCAGAATAGTTTAGAATAGTTTAGAATTGTTAAGAATAGTTTAGAATAGTTTAGAATAATTTAGAATAGTTTAGAATAGTTTAGAATAGTTTAAAATAGTTTAAAATAGTTTAGAATTGTTCAACATTCTTTAGAATAGTTTAGAATTTTTAAGACTAGTTTAGAATAGTTTTAAATAACTTCGAATAGTTTAGAACTGTTTTGAATAGTTCAGAATAGTTTAGAATAGTTTATATTAGTTTAGAATAATTTAGAATTGTTTAAAATAACTTAGAATAGTTTAGAATTGTTTTGAATAGTTTAGAATAGTTTAGAATAGGTTAGAATAGTCTAGAATAGTTTAGAATTGTTCAGAATAGGTTAGAATGGAAGAAAAGAATCTTTCTTATAGATTGAAACCTTTTAGTCGAATATTTTACTAGATTTCACCCAGATCCTGCAGTATCTATCATTGACATCATTTATAGATAGATAGATATATAGATATAGAGATAGATGAATAGATTGATAGACTGAAAGATAGATATATAGATATATAGATAGATAGATAGATATATAGATTGGGGCTTTATCTGTGAGCATCTTCTCTTTGTACAGTATAAAACAAAAACAAACAAAAAGTTTGCGGATTTCATAGTATTTTTTCGCTCATCAATAAATAAATTTAGCTTCCCAAGTAACAATTTTGCGGAAAATCCGCGGAAATTCCCAGGAATCTTTCACAGGAAAATCCGGTGAAAATGTCGACAGCTTTTCCCATGAACTTCTCGTAGGAATTTCCCTGGAACTATTCCCAAGATTTTCTCAAGAGTTCCTCAGGAATATCTTGAAATATTCACTAACAAAAGTAGTGAATAACTTCACAACTATATTGCCCCGCCAACTTTTTAGAAGTATATCCATCTTCTTAAGTCAGAATGTTATAGTCGTTTTTGATCTTACTGAAATTGTCATGTATTTTGTTTATTCAGACAAGTGAATTGTCAAGAAAAAAAAAAAAATGTTTTAAAATTTTTAAATATTTTTTTAAAAGATGGTTCTGAAGTAAATTATCATTTTTTATCAATAAGGATGCAAAGAAAAAAAGATTTAGTTTGAGCAGTGCATAAAAGAAAAGAACCTCAGAGACACCTATTGGTGAAAAACGGAACTTGAAAATTCTGTGAGGAAGTCCTGAGAATTTCTCAGGAATTTCCGGAGAAATGTTCTTGAGAAATTCTTAGGAATTTCTTGAGAAAAATTCCTGAGAAATTCTGAGGAATTTGCTCAAAACTTATTCTTTTATCTAATTCCCGAAAAATTCGTAAACTCGGTAACCAAGTTTTAAGAATTTCTCAGGAATTTCCGGAGAAGCATTCTGGAGAATTTCTCAGGAATTTCTTGGTGTGAAATTCCGGAAAAATTCCCAGGTCATAAACCTTTCCAGGGGTCACGGAGGTCTCACACAAAATTTGGGCACGATCGGTTAAGCTTGGCTTCTACATTCTAGTGAGTATTTTGATGGTTTACTAAATGATTTCACCTGGAAACTCCCCTGAATGCATTAGAACGGATCAAACAAATTCCATACAATCGTCCGTGAATTCTCATTCTTTGTAAGTAACCCTGTAAATGATTTATCAAAGAAAGAAGCAAGTTTGCAGTTGTAGAAGACCAAAATGTGAGAAAAATACAAAATTAATTCCGTACAGTCGTCTCTTAAGTAATCCTCTAATCCTTTATATGCGTAATTTACGCATTTTAATTGTTGCCCCCAATCTACCCCCCCCCCCNATGTGAAGAATCATACAATGAATATATGTGAAGAATCATACAATGAATATATGTGAAGAATCATACAATGAATATATGTGAAGAATCATACAATGAATATACTGCAGGAGTGAAAGTGAATAAATTCAATCGGTTTCAAAATATTCCGGATATAATAACAGATAACTATATTTAGGACAGAATAGACGATTTGAAAAATAAATTTATTTTTTATTGATTTAAAAACAAGTTATTGATTATGTTTCTTTAAAAAACATAACGAAAACAAATTATGCATTTTTTTTCTAAATAATGTCCAATTTCGTTAAGTTACAACAAATAATCTATTTTCTTATTTACAAATTTAAAAACCAAAATCATTAATTACAAAGAAGAACAACGTTCGTTTTCGTTAAAAAACATAACAACCGTTAACGGTACAGACAGTTACCATACATTTTGGTATTTACTTACCGACCACGCCGTTATATATTCAAGATCTGTAACGAACGGGAAAAAGTTAAACATCATCTTACAGGGATTCAGTAAGAACCATAAAACTATGGAATATGACGACGACGTTAAAGCAATAATTATGTATTTGATGATTTGAACTATCAAAAGTCAAAACTTGAGTCCAAACGTCGTTTTTCTATTCCAGAGTTTATATTTCTCAGTATAGTACAACCATTTCTTCTGCAATTTGCGCAATTTTTGGCCAAAACAACCATAATACGCATTCTTTCCGAGAACATTAATACAATGCAGAAGGGGAGAGAGGGAAGGCAAAAATTTAACCCCCCCCCCTTTGAACTGTAATCCTTAAATCGTCGCAATTTTCATTTATTTTGTTCAGGAACTAAAACAAATACAGTCTATTTGCTCCATCCAAAGAACATAAACTCAAACTATTATTATTTAATTTCTCACGGCCCTCTATACTTGTATTAGTACACCTTATTACGAAAAAGCTTTGTGGAGTAACACTGAATCATGGGAATTTTAGATTTAATAAAAAAATCAAATATAATATATAGTAAAATATGATTTTGAGAGTCATATAAAGTTATAAAGTTATACATTATTCAATACAAATATATGTATTTGATATTTATTATCTTTCATTTATATAAAAATTTTCAAGATTAAAACTTTTGCATTCTGTGAGAAAGAGAAAAGATGTGAAATTATCAATAATTCAAAGATCCTTTAAAATGTTTACAACTGCTTTTCTAAATTTAATATTTTTACTTTACACGACACATTTTTACAATTGCTTCTCTAAATTGGATATTTTTACTTTACACGAAACATTTTTACAATTGCTTTTCTAAATTGGATATTTTTTCTTTACACGATTCATTTTTACAACTGATTTTCTAAATTGATTTTTACTTTACACGATACTTTTTTACAACTCCTTTTCTAAATTAAATATTTTTACTTTACGCGACACATTTCTACAACTGCTTTTCTAAATTGAATATTTTTTCTTTACACGACACATTTTTACAACTGCTTTTCTAAATTGAATATTTTTACTTTACACGAAACATTTCTACAACTGATTTTCTAAATTGATTTTTTTACTTTACACGATACATTTTTACAACTGCTTTTCTAAACTGAATATTTTTACTTTACACGACACATTTTTCACAATTTGTGATTAATCATTAGTGTACAGTCTCTTTATTCTAATCTTTCCTCGCTTATCTTGAAAAACTGTTGGATTATAATCTCAAAATAATATGCAATTTTCTCAGTTATCTCACGTTTTCTACAATTTACCAAATATTTTTCTTTAATAAAATTCAGACTTTGGAAATATCACTTTTGGCTTTTAAAAAAATTGCACGGATTATAATTTCGTGATGAAAATAAAAAAAATTGTATAACTGTATAATCCCGCATTTCTTCTTTCCCTGTAAACTATTTTTTATGATTTTATTTTCTATGTCTTGTAACAGTACAGCAAAAAGTACAGCATCAAAATCTCAAACAAGAGATGAAATATAAAATGTCACCTCCCCCCCTTTTCCTCAATCCCGTAACATAAATGAAAATCACAATTAATTTTTACTACAGGCGAATGTTCCCAATAATGTTTCTGGTTGTTATGATGTTTGTTTTAGTTAGTTTGTATCCAATACACGTCAAACAGGTGAATTTCAAGCCGATCTACTTTGATCCACAAAAGGTTTGGACCGAACAAAAATAACAGGTCGCCAAAAAAATTGTTGTTTTCAAAAATTCACAAATTTAAGCAAAAAAACCGCGAAATTTTACATTGTTATTTTTTATGGTGTACGATGTACGATACAACAATTGTTTTTAGAGTAAATTTTATCGAACTGCAATTGTTGCAAAAACGGAGCGCGAAGTACTCTCCCTTGAAGCTAGCCTAGCGTTGTAAAAAGCAATCTAAAAACAAATGCATCTTTTTATTATTTATGATCAGACATCATAAGACTTTATACACTAAGCTGCAAGCATTATACAGTTGTTTTATTTAGTCTGTATATTCAACTAGTTCCTAACATCTCACATCTCTCACATATACATATATATTTTATACACTAAGCTGCAAGCATTATACAGTTGTTTTATTTAGTATGTATATTCAACTAGTTCCTAGCATCTCACATCTCTCACATATACATATATATTTTATACACTAAGCTGCAAGCATTATACAGTTGTTTTATTTAGTCTGTATATTCAACTAGTTCCTAACATCTCACATCTCTCACAAATACATATATATTTTATTAAACTATTGTGAACTTTATTATTCATAGTCACCTTATGGTAAATTGTATTATAAGCCTTTAATAAAGAAGTGTTATATCGTGATAAAGGTATTCAGCTGTTAATTCTCTGTGATATAAAGTTAATTGTTTCCCGGATTAAAAAAAATTTGAAATATCTTTAGAATATTTTTATCAATTATAAAATTGAAATTTTATTTTCTGCATTGTTGATACTTTTAATTTCACTTTTAATCTTGCGCTTACATAAGAATAGAATTAGACTCCATCATAACATTATATGATTATTTTTAAAATAATGATTTAAGAATGTTCTACACTGTAAGCGATTTTCAGATTATATAACGAGATTGAAATGGGTGGAGTTGATAACGAAGGGTTTGAAGAAGAAGATAAAATCGACCAAAAATTTGGTAAAAAAGGTAAAAATACAAAATACAAAAATACAAAAGGCAAAAATGAAATTAAAGAACAAAAAAGATATATTATACGGCGTCGAACCTTATAGAAATCCAACGTATAGAAATCGCTAGGTATAGCAACAAGGCGTATTTTCCGGGAGAATTTTTTCTTTATATTTTTGAGAATTAAACGTTTTTGTAAAACATTGTAGCTTATCATTATCATAATTTCTATTTGTTTAACATACCCTAGACATTAAAGGAGTAAAATAGTTTAATATGTACATTTGTTCTGCTCTCTATTGTGTTTAAGGTCCCCCAGATTTTATTATGCACTAAAATCATAAATGACTGATTATATGGTTATACATAAATTTGCATGTTACTATTTAAAAAAATATTTTATAAAAATGCTATCTACAGTTTTATTTTTAGAAAAAAAAATTCTGTTATATTCTCTATTTTACCAAGGCTTTTAAAATATTTAGGTTTTACTATTTCTGACTTTTTTAAAGACCGGCCTGCCGTTTGACAGTTCTCCACCTTAAAAAAAAATTGTTCACCACTATGAAGTTGAAAAGTGAAGAAGTTTTAATGTCAGCCGTTTATATAAGTTTTCAGAAAAAAACTTTGTGGGGGGGGGATGGAAATATCCCCCCCCCACCCCCCAATTGTGATAGGGATAAAGGTTGATATAAAAAAATTGAAAAAGAAAGTATTCTTTATTGTAATGATACAGGATGTTCCACGAAACATGACAGTTGGTAAATAGTTTAGAATGTCTCTTCCATAATTTGTTAAGTTGTTTAATACCAAAGACTAAAATAAAAATACTAAAATAAAATCAATTTTAAAGTAAAATATATTTGAGCAAAAGATTTTTTAAACGAAATAAACTGCAAACAGCCTTTAATAACTAATAAGTGTATGGAAGACGACTGTCAAAACTATTTATTAACTATACATTCATTTTAGAAGTGCTGATGGTAGAAAATGAACATTTCATCAGGAAAACTATTATTATTTACATTTTCTTAAAGTTCAGTAAAATTTAAAAAACAAATCTTCATCATTTGTTTACAGCAAAGAAATGCTAGTTTTGAGATGATCAAATTAAAGTATCCATAAATGAAATTTAAAGAATTTGAGCCGCGGTTTAAATCCGTCAAAATTAAATTCGGACACTGGTCGAAGATGATACAAATTTGCGGAATTAGAAAGAATTGTAATCCATTAAATAAAACCCCCAATATGTTTGTTATAAAGGGTTATCACTATGCTCTGCAAAACTTGGAGATTAAGCAAACGGAAATTCAAATGACACAAATAGTATTTACGTGACTCACATGATATTGTGTTAAAAATTTAGATTTTTATTTATTAATATATTATACAAAATAAGATCCTCCTTCTCTGTTTCTAATATAGTTGAAATATTAATGTAAACAAAATAAAATTCTAGTAAAATTTACACCGCGAACCGTCGGTACATAGATGCTATAGGGTTTGCCGTACTGTTTGCGGGGTACAACGCTTACTTTGTGTACTGCATTGCACGGTTAGTAAGTATAAAAACAAACATTTTAAACAGTATAAGCAGTAAAAAATTGCAAAAAGAAGACAACAAAATAAACTGGTCTCGATTATAACTAAATTCAATGGTAAAAGAAGATAACCCAAAACAAAAATTCTGCAAAAGTTACAAGAGAAAAAGATGGTTTAACAGAAAAAAATCATTCTTATCCTGAGGATAATTGTTGGGCGTCAACATTATGCTTTTACAGTATTGATTCTTATTCTAAAGATTTATGTTTGTTAGAATAGGTGAAAAATACCTTTTAAAAGTGCTTTTTAGTTTCAGGTATTTATTTAAGGGCATACGCATTTATATGTCCGGTTCACAGCGGTAGCTAGGAGTATGCAATAGAAAGCTTTTGAACTGATTATTTTCATTTTTGGTTTAAAATTTCGAATCTCTTGCTTCAGAATTAACAGAGAAATTATTATTATAATAAATATTATTTTATTTTCCATATTATTGATTTCAAGGGTTTCAAGGGTACCGGTTGTGAATCGTGCATACTCCTTCTTAGATAAACTACACTGCAGTCCCTTTAATCGTTTTGGATATCCTTTAAATATCCTTTAAATATCCTTTAAAATATCCTTTAAATATCCTTGAAATATCCTTTAAAGATAAATGGGTTGAAAACTAAATATTTTCGATTTTAAGCACAAAATATTTTCTATTGTAATCACAACATATTTTCTTTTGTAATCACTAAATAATTTCTATTGTAATCACAACATATTTTCTATTGTAATCACAACATATTTTCTAGTGTAGGCATTAAATATTTTCTATTGTAGGCACTACATATTTTCTATTTTAGGCAATACATATTTTCTATTATAAGCACTAAATATTTTCTATTGTAAGCACAACATATTTTCTATTGTAGGCACTAATTATTTTCTATTGTAAGCACCAAATATTTTCTATTGTAATTACAACATATTACTATTGTAATCACAACATATTTTCTATTGTAATCACAACATATTTTCTATTGTAAGCACAACATATTTTCTATTGTAAGCAAAACATATTTTCTATTGTAAGCAGTAAATATTTCTATTGTAATCACAACATATTTCTATTGTAATCACAACATATTTCTATTGTAGGCACTAAATATTTTCTATTGTAAGCACAAAATTTTTTTCTATTGTAATCACAACATATTTCTATTGTAGACACTAAATATTTTCTATTGCAAGCACAAAATATTTTCTATTGTAATCACAACATATTTCTATTGTAGGCACTAACTATTTTCTATTGTAATCACAACATACTTTCTATTGTAGGCACTAAATAGTTTCTATTGTTGGGTTACATATTTTCTATTATTCTAAATATTTTCTATAAACAGGATTACATATTTTTTTTGTAAGAAAAAATATTTTCTATTGTAGGCATTGAATATTGTCTATTGTAGGCAATAAATATTTTATATTGTTAGCACTAAATATTTTCAATTGTAGGCATTAAATATTTTCTATTGTAATCACAACATATTTCTATTGTAGGCATTAAATATTTTATATTTCAAGCATTATATATATTTTTATTGTAGGCATTAAATATTTTATATTTTAATTACAACATATTTTCTATTGTAATCACAACATATTTCTATTGGAGGCATTACATATTTTATATTTTGAGCATTACACATTTCCTATTGCAGGCACTAAATATTTTGTATTGCAAGCATGAAATATTTTCTACTGTAATCACAACATATTTTCAATTGCAGGCATTAAATATTTTATGTTGTAAGCATTACATATTTTCTATTGTAGGCATTAAATATTTTTTCTTGTAAGCATTAAATATTGTCTTTTGTAATCACAACATATTTCTATTGTAGGCATAAAATATTTTATATTTTAAGCATTACATATTTTCTATTGTAGGCACACAATATTTTTTATTGCAAGCATTAGATATTGTCTATTGTAATCACAACATATTTTCTATTGCAGGCATTACATATTTTATGTTGTAAGCATTACATATTTTCTATTGTAGGCATTACATATTTTTTATTGTATAAAAAGTCAGAAATGTTGTGTTGTAAATCTCTAGATCAAGCAATGAAATCCATCTTATTCAAATATATGCATTAATTAAATTCCTTTTCGATATTCTGTGATTTTTAAACCCTGCTGGATCAACTGTAATTGATCGATCAAGCCATAAATTAATCAACAATAACAGATAGGACAATGTCTGAGATCTATATTTTTAATTAATCTATGGATCAAGCATTAATCCTCAAATTTCAAAGTGCCCACATCGGATATCCGGATTAAGCGTACTTCAGATTAACAATATATTCCAGGATACGAACTCTTTTTTATAATTTTCAGTTGAAAAAAAAAATTCCTTGCAACAATTTGTAGTTTAACGAAAAAGAAGACGACATTTGAATTTTTTCTTCTTTATATCTTTTCATTTAGTACGCCAAAAATGTAGAGTACAGAGCTGAAAACTTTAGAATGGTGGATATCAGGATTAATGCTTGATCCTCTCTTTTTGATAATCTCAAGATTAACATAATCTTGCAAGATTACTTAAAAGTGTATGAAAAACTGTAATCATCTGAGAAACTGTAGCAGTCAATCAGAGAAAAGCGGGAACCAATAAGAGAACAGAAATATTCTCATTGGAGAAAGCAATTAACGGATATCCAAGGAGAGGGAAAAGAGTGGATTAGGACAAAAATGAAAAGTTTCCACAGTGGATATTCGGATCAAGAAGTCAGGATTAAAGTTTATCCATTCTAAAGTTCCCAGCTCAGATTACATAAAAATAAAAAACAGAGAATTTAAATGAATTTTTCTTTTGCCTTTTCTAAAATTCAACAAAAAATATAAATTAAACTAATTGGGTGAAAACTATTTCGTCGAAAATGTCAAATCCTATTTGCACCAGCAAAAAATTATGTAATAGCAAATCACAAGCAACATTTATTTAAGAAAAAATTACAAAATTCAAAACTCATTTAGTATTAACAACGATTAAAAATATAGAAATCATAAAGAAATGTCGATTTTTCAATCTTAGCAAAACATGTTAATAGAGGTATTAAAAGATGCCTCTTGAACAGCCGAATACCGTCCATAACTGTTTGTTTTTCGGTACATCAAAAAATGCTTCAAAACTTTTTTTTATAGCTATGGCGCAAATTAATCCAAAAACCTGAATTTTAGCTCATAATTTGTCTCCATTTTTAAGGTATTTTTATGAACGGATATTGTATATTGATCTGAAGAGTTTTTTTTTTCTGGCGATTTGATTTGCGATTTTATTGACATGTAAACGTTAAAATCTGAAAGAGAAATTTTTTTAAACGTATAAAAAAATTTAAAAGTGGTGCAAGGTGAATTCGAGCATTTTTATTGAATAAAAACTTTTAGATAAACGGTTTTGTTTAGCATTTTTAATCGTGCTGACTTCGCTAACCTATGCTGGGATATTGTACGGATATGTAAGTATAATTAAATTAATATATTTTGTCTCAAGTCCCAAAGAAAAATGTTCAATAACGTGCACAATAATTTATTAAATATTCAGTTCTTTGGAATAGATTCATGTTTCCAATCCTAAAAATTTCCAATAACGTGTTCAGTCTTATTTAAAAGAAATACCTTGGTTAACCTTTGTTTTATAATTATTTATTAAAGAAGAAAATGATAAATAGAACGAAGGTAGATAATTGTGTCTAATTTTGCTTGAATATCATAAATGATTTGTTTAAAATGTCATTGGGGTTTATTTTCAATGCATTATGATGTCTACACAATAATCATAATATATTATCTTTTTGTGATAAAAACATTCTTGCTACAAGCTGTTTTTTGTGGCGTCAAACCTTATAGAAATCCAACGTATAGAAACCGCTACGTGCAACATGGCGTATTTTCCGGGAGACCATTTTTTATATTTTTGAGAAATTAAATAATCAGTGTATAGTTGATATAATTTTCATAAAATCCTTTTATTTAAATGGTAAAACGGAATTTTATGAAATCATATTCGCATTACTGGAGAACTTTTTTATACTTTTGAGAATTTTTTTTTTCTAAAAATAAAACTGTAGATAGCATTTTTATAAAATATTTTTTTAAATAGTAACATGCAAATTTATGTATAACCATATAATCATTCATTTATGTTGTCAGTACATAATAAAATCTGGAGGACCTTAAACACAATAGAGAGCAGTACAAATGTACATATTAAACTATTTTGCTCCTTTAATGTCTAGGGTATGTTTAAAAAAAATAGAAATTATGATAATGATAATGATAAGCTACAATGTTTTACAAAAACGTTTAATTCTCAAAAATATAAAAAAAATTCTTCCCGGAAAATACGCCTTGTTGCTTTACCTAGCTGTTTCTATACGTTGGATTTCCATAAGGTTTGACTTCGTTTTTTGTACGTTTTACTTTCACTTTGTTGGATAAATTATAATATTCATAAACTGATATCCGTAATGTTTAGATTTTAAAACCTCTGCTAGGAAAACATGTTTACAGAATTGTTAGTCCTTGGTTGAGAAAAATATCAAAACTGCTAGAGGTAAAAACATATACCACAGTTCTAACGGAAAAATCAATGAGATTTTACCGCTCTGGAGACGGAACAAAATGTAAAAACTACTATTTTTTACAATAATTACATAAAGATTAAAACGTTGTACTTTTACCGTCCAAATAAACCAAAGAAGAAAAAATATTCAAAAATTTTACCCGAACCATACAACTGTGGAATAAGAAGACGACAATTAGACTCATGCGATGATTTCTAATGAACATGAAACACAGTTATTGTGTGTACACAGGGTTCCAGGCCCATATCACTTGCATGATAAATAATTTTTTAAGCTTCGTGTAAAACTATTTGCTTATCAACGATAACAAATATGGAGATACACATACGATTTATGTTTAAATTTATGTTTCACGTCTTATTGCAGTCATTCTACTGCTACAGCTGAAATTACAGTATACGAAGAAAAAGAGTTTTGCCACAAGCTCTAATTTTTAATCTCTAATTTTTTGCAAACCGATGATGTAGACTTTAGATATTTACTATTACATCTGTAAGATAAAAAAGACTAAGCTTGAAATATCAAAAGTGTACACCATAAGGTTGCAAAAATATTTTAATCTTACAAATTGGCATCAAATTCTGAAATTGGTCTGAGTTGTTTCTACTGTATGAAGCTGCAAGCTAATATTAGGCAGAAACCAAAGCTTAAATTATCAATTTTTAGAATAAAAAAGCAAAGAAAATTTTCATAATATTTGCGCATATTTTTGGAATAAAGGATAAATGTAAATAGGATTTTTTTTTAGTGGAAGGTCACAGAGCACAGTCTAAATAAATTTAAATTTGTTTTATTTTAGAATAGACTGGTCAGCATCTCAGCATATCTTGTTGTGATTGGCGGCATTTTAGCTTATTTGGTAAAATGATATTCTTTTTCAATAAATTTAAGAGTTACGAACTTTAATAAATATTCTTTTTCAATACATTTAAGAGTTACGAACTTTAATAAATATTCTTTTTCAATACATTTAAGAGTCATAATTTGAATGTTTTTGAAATTTGTTGAAATTCCAGAGACGATTTTTAATTTCTATTAATAGAATCATGTAAGCAAACTTATTTTTTTAATAAAATTAATGGATTATTTTCATTGAAAAAAAACACTAAAATATTTTAACTCTGATTTTCTGTTTATAAAAATCTATGAAAATGTTGCCTAAAAACTAAAGCTGCTGAAATCTTTTGAAATTTCAAAATTTGACATTTGATCTATCAGAATTTTTTATTGAAAATATTAAAGGTCTGATTAATCAGATATGGGCATAAGCTAGTTTGGTTTTAAATTTTAAAGGATCCAAATCTAAACAGAGTTTCCTAATTTTCTAAATCGTTTATTCATTATACTTCTTTACACTAAGGCACGGAGAGAGAACATGCAAAAACAAACAAAGTACATGGTCGGTCGTTTTCAAGTCAGTTTTTTCCCTACATTTTTTCTAAGGATTTAAAGTTTGAAAATTTAAAATTCCAGAAAACAGATTTAAAATGTTGGAATCTTAGTTTTATGGAACATGTTTTATTTGGCCTTTTAAAGCTTTAATTTTTACATAAAATAATTTAAGAAAAAAATATAAAATAATCAAACCAAAATATTTTGGAACATTAATTTCACAATAAATAATTAGAACCGTTAAAGAGGTGTATTTTTCTTTTAGCCTTTTTTTCTTTTAACCACAAAAAAGTTAAACACTTTTAAGATTGTCTTTCTTTCTTTTTGTTTCAGAAAGGTTTTGTGGAAACAAATCGCCTGGGGTCTAGGGATTCAGGAAAAGTTTATTTAATTTCAAGCCGGTTTTATATAAAAAATTTTTTTTGAGGCCTCGTTTTTTGGTTTTATTTCAGTCTCCTTAATTTGCAAATAAATAAGTTTCTTTTCTCCTACTTGTGTTTAGAATTAAAACAAGAGGAGCTACGAGGTCCTAATGTCGGTTCAGTAATGTCCTGTCTAGTTAATATCAAATACTATTAAATAAATGTTTACAGTTTGCATTTGCCATGATAGTGATAAAATGGAGTTTTGGGAAGGATCTCATCAATTGTTTGAGCAGTAAAGTCAAAACATTCCTTTCTTATTCAGGTTTGTATTTTTCATCTTTAAACTACTTTTTAAAAATATATTACACAAGGCGTTAGGGCCCGTTTTATCCCTTTTCTGTTCAAATTGGTTGATTGCATATTATATATATGTATATATATTCAAATTGTTTTGCACTATGGAAATTTTAAGAAAAAATTTGAGACGCGGATCAAATATGGTTGGTTCCACTTAAAATTGTATTCAATATTTCAAGATTTAAGCCGGCGCTCAATTGAAACCGGTTTTTGGCGGATTTGAGACGCGGCTCAAATTCATTAAATTCGGACTCAGTTCCTTTAAAGGTTTAATCCTAAATAGTTTTAAATGTTAAGATGTTGGAGCTGAGATGATTTATGGTTATCTTATAACTGGCAAACCATTTATCCCAGATAATTACAACAATAACACAGACCTTGATCTCACTGTCAGGTACGTACAGTGGTATCCAGAAAACAGTGGAATCAATGTCCTTTTTGTATTTCCTACTTTTTCTTCGACTAATTGTAACTTGTAGGAAGTTGTAGGAGTTGTACTTCCCTCGGATTTAGTTAAATTTGACAAAATTCCTCTCCTAAACGGAACCCTATGCTGGGAACTCGAGACTGTATATCGAAATCAATGCTTAATCTCGATCCTTTGTAAATCTGCAGATTAATTTAATATATTATTTAATATCACGCATTGTAATTGTGCCCAGTAAGTGGTTTAAGAAAGCTTTGATCAGGGTTTAAATTGAGTGCTAAATGTTCAGAGGAGGAACAACCAAGGAATATGGAATATAATGGAAAAGGAAACGACCCGGCCCGCCCTTCCATATGATTATGCATGTTTTTCATACATTAAACAAGGAAAAAATTAGGCTGAATAACGCCATCATTCCTTCTCCCTTATATTCCATTCTCCTTGGGAATAACTAAAATAAATATCCTCAAAATAAAAGTGCTCACAGTGGATGTCAAGATCTGTGGATCGGGATAATGCGTATCAAACACAAAAGTTCCCTGCTCTAAACAATTACCGCTAAAGATCAAATGTAGAATAAAATAACAGAAAGTAATGCGCATTAAGATAAAAGGTTCAAGTAGAGTGTTATACTGCATTATACTCAATATTAGAAAAAAAAATTAAATATTTTCATACTTAAACTAGATAAATAAAAAAGTGATATTAGAAACAGATGGATTTTCAGAAATAATTATTTTGAGTAAGAAATTATTCAAAATATTTTAAGGGGATAACGCCCTGTAATCTGGAGATTATTTGATGTTTATTTTATTTTCTGAACAGTATGCTTTGGTAACAACATTTTTAGAATAAAATGTCTACTGTAAATGATCGTTTGTCAGATACCTGCACTTTAGTATAAATTACAAGATACAGAAAGGAAATTATATTTTTTGATTTTTACAACTTTTAGTTTTCTTTTAATAAAAGTATTTAGTTAGAAAGAAAAACAAAACTGAATAACTTAAAAGGCCTACTACTAAACTAATCAATTTTTGATTAATTCTTAAAAGTTTTTTAAACCGGGCGAACATTAAGGTGTACCCCGGGGATTCTAAATTTTTGAAGATCATACCAATTTATACTTTTTTAACCCTGGCTATGAGGATCTCAAAGCTATACACTGATTTTTCCTGGCAAAGTACTAATTGAAAAAAAATTCTAATAGTACAATATAGTACAGTATGTAAAGTACAGTATAGTACAGTATAGTACAATATATAATTTTCCGTTGATTTTTGTAATGTTACATTAGAGGTGTGATGGTTGCCATTAATGATTCTGGATCCTTTGGTGGAAGCGGTATGATGTTCAAAGTTCTCTCGATGATCTACTTTCTTTCATTCTTTGTCAGCATGCTTTACTATCTTGGTGTACTTCAAGCCATTGTTCTTAAACTAGGTAAGTGACTAGGCTTTACTACCTTGGTGTACTTCAAGCTATTGTTCTTAAACTAGGTAGGTGACTAGGCTTTACTACCTTGGTGTACTTCAAGCTATTGTTCTTAAACTAGGTAGGTGACTAGGCTTTACTACCTTGGTGTACTTCAAGCCATTGTTCTTAAACTAGGTAGGTGACTGAACGATTTATTCAATTAGCAGAACGGCCATTTCCTCAAGGAGACGTTTGTATGATGATACCTACTTTTTCATTTATTTTATTTATTTTCTCTGTAATATAGAATTGTGTTTTATTAAGAACCAGTTTTTAGAATCTCTTTCTCTCTAATCTTCAATTTATCTTCTTTATTAATTCCAAAAATAAAAAGTTAAAATGAAAAAAAACGCCATATTTTCATTATTATCATACATATACATTTTCTAAGAAACATCAATATTCAATAACCATAAAGCAATGGAATAGAAAGACGCATTATAACTTAGCAAAGCACTATATAAGTGAAATGGGTTCATTTACACTATACAATTGGTATGTCTAATGTTCATTAAACTAGTTTAAAAGTCGTCTTCCTATTTCGGATTTTTCTGGTTATTACTGTATATATTTTGGAATATATGATTATAAACTTATTTTTTTTCTTTTAAATTCGCCTTCTTCAGTGAATACTCAAGTTGTGCATCAGATAAAAACTGTTCAAGGTTGGTTATTGAGTAAGACAGTTGGAACAACAGCTGCTGAAAGTACAAATGCCGCTGCTAATATTTTTCTCGGGCAGACAGAAGCCCCACTTCTCATCAAACCATTCCTTCCAGTTATGACCAAGTAAGATATTTATTTTTTTTGTGTTAAGATTAATTCATTTTATGGGGCCACCTTAACCCAAACTTTTGGTACTTAAAGCATGCAGTAACATGCGTGACACTGACCTAACAATATTGGGGTTTTGGTACTTAAAGCATGCAGTGACATGCATGACACTGACCTAACACTATTGGGGTTTTGCGGAAATTGTGCCAGTTATACTGTATAGTGTTACTGTTAAATCTACAGTAGAAGAAATAGAAGAATAAGAAGAATGAAATGTACATCAAAAAAAGCCCATCTTTGTATAGAGTTTCTATTTTTTTGTGGATAAATTTGGACCCATGAAGGCCTTACCAAACCTTCTCTGAAGCTGTTAAGAATTATAAACCATTAAAAATTTCGGAAATTAAGGGCAGAACCTTTTTTAACAGATTTTTAAACGAAACTTGGTGAGAAATTTTGAAAAAGTTTACAGGATGATTCTCCCATATGGAATTGATCTGGAATAATCGTCCCGTTAACTTTTTCAGCAGGTCACATCCAGCTTTGTGAAGCATCCTTAATTTTATCAAGAAAAGTTCAGCCATTAATTTCCAAAAGTTTTTCAAGGTTTATCATACATAAATAGGCTTCAGGAAATGTTCTGTATGGCCTTTACGGGTCCAAATTGATCCCAAAAAAATGGGAACCCTACTTTTATGTTATCCATCAGGATGTGATTTTACAATACAATACAGTATTTACTTACTAGCTAAATTGCATATCATTGCTCAGGTTAATTATAATTACGTCTGCCGTTTATACTCGCTTGGTCTTAAATCAGGATTTTAGCAGTGCCCGGGGTTGCCTGTTGAATTTGAAAGTAATTCCATAATAATTATAATATTTTTAGCCTATGTTACCAATGGATTCCCTTAAAAAATGATAGCCAATTTTGTTCCACAGTTTTGCCCGCTATAGAAAATATATAAATGAGCAAAGAGCTTTATTCCTATATAAAATAGACTATTTTATTTTTAGATCAGAAATTCATGCAGTAATGACTGGTGGGTTTGCCACTATCGCAGGAACTGTTCTTGGTGCATATATTGGGTAAATAAAAACAAATTTAAGTATTAAAGTTATTTTTGAAATTAAAGTATTGAGGTTTAATTCATGTTTAAATATTTCTAAATACAAGATACAATTTTTAAGATTTTCGAAAATAATAGGCTGGGGGATTAAGTCTGGGTTCAAAACACTATTTTACAATTTTTAAGATTTTCGAAAATAAAAGGCGGGGAATTAAGTCTGGGTTCAAAACACTATTTTACAGAAGGAAAACTTTTTAATAATGTTAAACTGTTCATTTTCTGAAACAAAACTAATCTTTCCAATCTCATCTCTTATCTACAATAAACTTTTTAATAATGTTAAACTGTTCATTTTCTGAAACAAAACTAATCTTTCCAATCTCATCTCTTATCTAAAATAAACTTTTTAATAATGTTAAACTGTTCATTTTCTGAAACAAAACTAATCTTTCCAATCTCATCTCTTATCTACAATAAACTTTTTATAGACACAATTTCAAAGATTAGTTGTAAAGGTTGAAAAGATTTGAAAATTTGGTTTCCAATTAATCAGACCTTTAATCCATTATTAATTTTTCAAATACAGGATAGGTATTGACGCCAACAACTTGATAACAGCAAGTGTCATGGCAGCTCCAACAGCTCTGGCTGTTTCTAAACTTTTCTATCCAGAGACTGAAGAATCAAAAACAACAATAAAGTTGGTATATTCATAGATGATTAATAATAATTTAAATTTGACATAAAAGTTGTAAAAACAATTATTTCTAGAGATTTAAAAGTTGAAAATGAAGATGATGCCAATGTGCTGGATGCAGCTGCAAAGGTAACTACAGACTTTTAGGTACTCTCAATTTCCCCAAATGTTCGATTTCCCAAGATGTAACTAACCAAAGGGGCTTTCCCTTTTAAATTAATCTCCACAAATGTCAAGACTCTGAAAAGGAAAATTGGGAGTTTCATTCAATGATACTCTTTAAAATTTCCGCTTCAGTGTACACATGTACACTGTACACCCAAGCCATTTGGAAACTTTTTTATGATTGATTATCTAGGGTGCGTCTACGGCAATTGGTTTAGTTCTAAACATAGCTGCAAGTCTGATCGCTTTTAAAAGCTTTGTGGCCTTCTTAGACGCTTTGATTGGATGGTTTGGGGACTTTGCTGGCGCACAGGACTTATCCTTTCAGGTGGGCTATAAGCTACAGTACAGTCTTCTAGAATTTTTCTCCAAATGGTGTATGCCACAACTTTGTTTTTAATTAAGATTTAAGATTTAAGCTACAATATTTTAGAGAGATTTCAAGAATAATTTTGGCCAATTGAGACAGGGCTAAAAAAATGTATTTATGTTTCAAAATTCTTTTATAGCATTTACGTTGTTACCCTCATTTTATTGTATGCCACTACCAAAGTTTAAATTGATTATTTTTTTTAACTCAATGTTGTGGAATGAAATGCACAATAATTAATTGCATTTATTGTGTTCCATTTGTAATCAAATATTCCCAAAAAAAGCAAGAAAATTGGAAGGAATTGCAGGAATAGCGTTCAATTGCTTGCAATTCCGTTGCGTTTATTGGGACCAATTAAATTCACTTGCGTTGGAAACCCCAGATGTTCTTCACATTTAAATAGGTTTAAGAGACCTATAGCTCCAAATTTTAGAATGTTCAGTGGTATTTCTGAAAGCAAAGACACAAAATGTAACCCTTTAGACATGGGAGAGAACCCCTGGCCCCCAGGAGCCTCCCAGATTTTCTATGCATCGAGCCTCTGCTATGCAGTAGAAATTTCATACTAAAAGTTCAAAAGTTTTTCACGCAAAAAGGAAGATATTAAAAAAACAAATTATAAAGTGAATACAATTAGATTTGTTAAAATTTTTGATTTAAGAAAAACCTTTTTGTTGAAAAATTAGTTATGTTAAGATAAATCTTGCAATGTAAAATTATTGTTTTTAAGCATTATCTAAGTTTTAAAAAAATTTACAAAAAAGGTATTTTTTAAAATCAAAGATAAAATATTTTGTGAATATTGAAAAATGCAACAAACTCAAAAACAATATTAATAACAAAATTATAATAAAAGATTATCTTTTCTATTTAAGATTATCAGTAATAACATCAAATTAATTTTCATCTTAAATACAATGTATTTGTAAGGGTGGGCATCAGTTTTGAAAATACTGATGAAACTATAAGAATGAGGAGCAAGGGAAGATTTCAAGGAATATAAATGAAAAGGTTAAAATAGATGAGAAGGGTGAGGGTATTGGAGTTACAGATATTTTTAGATAAATTTTTATCAATGGTTGTCATTGTAATAGACAATTATTTTTCTTTGAGAACAATGAATTTTGCAACTGTTTTCTCTATTCCATTTTAATTTAGATAAATATCATTTTAGAAAAAAGGATTTATACTTGGTATGATTTTATGAAAAAGTAAAATCTGGCCACACCTACAGAGAAGCATGAAGCAGAGCTTTACTGTTCTTTTGGTAACTACAGTAACCGCTCTCTGTAAACAGAGCTCTGCCTGGTATAAAATTAACTGTGAGAAGGATGCTCTGTATTCAGAATACTTTCTTCTCATTTGCACACTGCTCTCATAACCAACTACTCATTTAAAGTTTTAAGAAAAAAATGAGCCTAACCAATACAATGAAGATAATAGGTCTTTCCGTATATACTATCATTGTTGCTTTTACACCCTCAATGCCAAACACCTACACCTTTGTTGTCAACAGTATGGAATACACCTTTTCAATTGCAGCATCTGTATTCTTGATCTACTTTCTTAAAACCAGGCCAATGCCACAGCGAAACTTCCTGAACAGAACTTTGATCCTGATTACTGCAACAATACTTATCCAATCTGCTAGGGCTGAAGTCATGTCTCTCATTGCTTGCTTCTGGAACTCCGAGCTTAAAGAATTTCTTAAAGTGAATCCTTTAATGGTTCATTTTCTGTCCTATAGATCTTTAACTCTACTTCTACTAGGCCTAGCAAGTTGGTTATCAGCTGGACGGTTGATGTTGTTTACAAACCCTGTTGTTTTTCACAAGCTTAGGCCAACCAGAACAGCAGCAGTTTCACTTTTCCTAACAGTTGTTGTGATTGCAATTGACTTCATTTACGGATTAGTAGTATGCTATGACAACCCAAAAACAATGTTAGCAGTTGCTTTTAGAGTTGAAACTGGCATTGGGGAATCATTTGAAATCAACTCTACGGCTGTTAAACAAAACTCAACGGGTGAGCAAGAAGAAGACACAGATCAACCTTGTTACCATCTCCCTACTGTCCCCATCCTGATACTGTGCGCTCTCCTCATGGAAATATCAAGGGTCATTTATGTAATTATCATGAATTTCAAAAAGAAAAAAAATGCAAGAAAAGTCAATCCGGTCAAAAAAATCAAAACAAGGGTCTCAAACAAAAGAGATTTTGCTCTGAAACGGTCAAAGTCTCAAGTAAAAATTGCCTCTCAGAACTCTGTCAAATCCAGGAGATCACACTCTCTGCCTGTGATTCCCAGAATTTCAAACCTTTCAATTCCATCCACTCAAGTTGGTGACAGCCATGATTTCAAAGAAAAGAACATAGAAACAAACTTTGTAATAGACACACTTAAACAGCAGTGTATGAAAACAGCTAGTGTTTTGACAGTGTGTCTTGTTGTTGGTTTGGTTGCTTCAATTTTGCTGTACCAGTTCTTCTCTGTTAGTACAGTGTTTAAGTCTAAAATTCCCTTACTTTTGTCAAATCTTGTAGTTGTTCTGTTGGTTTCATTTGATAAGGATATCATCTTGTGTTTTCAAGAAAAAGTGATTAATGCCTTGTTTAATCAGAGCTGAATATAATATTACAACTTTTTCATATTTATTGTTCATAAAAAAAATCAGCAAAAAATTCAGCAAAAATCCAAGGTTTTTTTATATTATTGTAATATCTTAATGTTAACTTGTTAAGTGTGATGTTAGTTTACATGTTATGAATGATGTTATATAAATATAATTCAATTAATCCAATTCTTCTTTTTTAACTTTTTAAGGAGGAGGTTCTAAATAAATTAGGTACTTTCACAATGGCATTTTCCCAAGGGGCAACTTCCCAAAAGTATTTTCCCAAGTGGCAACTTCCCAAATATGCAAAATTCCAAGAAGCATCTTCCCAAGAATGTCCTAGATGAAATGCATGGGCGGCCCTCTTGCACTTGGTCCCAAATTACAGCCTGTGGCACCTCAGAAGGCCTAACCTAACCTTTGGGAAGTTGCTGCTTGGGAAATAAAAGATCTGGGAAGCTGTCACTTACTTACCCTTGCAAAAATACTTAATGTGACCACCCCCCTCATTTTAATGGGGTTGTACCTCTAGAATAAAGATTACTTTAGAGGTTTCCAAGAGACAAAAGTTTTGTAGAAAAGAGGTTTTTAAAAAAGTAAAAAATGACGATTTTATAGTAAAAAATTATCAAGGTCGAAAATATACTTTAACTTCATCTTTTAAAGGTTCAAAGGATAAGCTTAAATAATTTCTGGGCCATGCATGGTATATTTTTTGTGAAGCTGGGGGAGGGGTCATAAAATCCTTAAAATGTATGATGGGTGTAAGTGCTGAGATTCAGGTTTATCTTAAAAAAGGGGGGTTTACAATTTGTAGATTTAAAAAAAATAATTAATTTTATTATCAATATTTCAAAAATATTAAAAAGATATATAGATAAATTATAGAAAACAATTTCTTTCAACCTAAATCTCTCCTCCCTCATGGGAAGGGGAGGCAGGTTTAGAGTGGGTGGGGGTATTGTAATTATTTCTAGATGATTTAGAACACATTCCTGATCTAAAATGCATTTCTGACTGAGAATGTGTTCTTGATAATAAGAATGCGTTCCTGATTTTAAACCTTCTTTTAAGCTAATATCCGTTCCGTTCAAATATTTTTATAAATGTGTTCTTTGTGTTCTGTTCTTGTTTTTGGAACAATGGTATCAGTCTTGATAGTTGCGTTCGTTCTTGTTAAAAAAGGATCGTTCTCGAAGAACGACGCCCAGCTCTGGACAGGTGGCTAAAGGAATTATTCAGTATTTTCATAAATAGCTCGCTTCGAAAAACAATTAAACCCTGAAAATTATGACCATGAATTTATTGTTTTTAAAATGGTAATTTGTTTTTAAAAAGTCAATAAATATCTACGGGGGGTTAAGTTTGTTTTGTAGAAAATTATAGAATTTAGCCTAAAGAAATATATACAAAGTTACAATTCCTTTGTCAAATTAGTTTTTAAAAAGCAACATCTAGGACGGAAGATATATCCAATTGATATTAATTCCAAACAATTGGAGTTTTTTTTTAATTTCTTGGAGGGTTGAATTGTTCCCTACTGTAGTAATCTGGATAATCTAGACGATTATAGATATATATATATATATGTTGTATATATACATTAGTCTGCACCTATCTATAGAAACACAGATAGGATACCTCGCCGCTATCAACTTAAAGAATAAAGGGAATAAAGCTCAGTGCACAGAAAACCTTAATAGTAGAAAGACTTATACACAGATATAATCTTCTACCTTAGGTAAGTGCAGCTCCCAAGTTATATCGATTCACAACTCAGACTATTAACATAATATAGCCTGATAAATACATTCAACTATCAATAGCTAGTTATAGATATTTATATTTATATATACAAGCAAGGATACATATAATTCTGCATAGTTTATTGGCTACTTTTGATTTTTTTTTTAAGATAGTGCCCATTTTGTGTGCATCAAATAAATATTTTTGCAAAATATGTTCACAACATGTTAAAAAGTGAAGAAGTTTGAGCATTCTAGTTTAAGCCGACTTTAATTGCTGTAAAACGGCAGTTCTGGTTTTGAATTTTATAATTGTATAACTCCTTATAATATGCCCCATTCTCTTTGTAACAATTGAAAATTACATAATTCTTGATTTTAATCACAAATATTAAGCATAAATAATAAAGTATTCTATGGAATGTATTTTAATGATTTCCTTTGGTCATTAGCCTGAGCTTTTTGGAATTTTCTTATAGTTAAAAGGACTATTCAATTATTTGGATATTTTTAAAGTAAATGAATTAAGTCTTTGCCAAAAACACAAATTTTCTTTGGTAGCCAGTTCGCTACTCATCGGTATTGGTCCATATTGCTTTTCAAGGATAACTGAGACTTCCCATACTGTGCTTGCCAGCCAGATTGTTTCACGTATGAGGGTAATAGAGCGCCGGGAAACCCGTCGGTTGCAGGGTGCAATTTAAACTACCCAGAAGAAAAGCTTATTAATTTCTTAGAATTCGGGCACAAACATTTAATCTCAGTCGGTTTGTTTAAATAACCACTGTATCAACAATTTTCAGCAATAACAGCCCAAAGAAAACTGAAATTGTCATATTTTAATGATGTCATGTGTTAGCCATTATATCATAATTATTATTAAAGATTTATTCACACACATTGATAGATACAGCACAAGAATTAAATACTGCATACTCTATTCACATTGATAGATACAGCACAAGAATTAAATACTGCATACTCTATTCACATTGATAGATACAGCACAAGAATTAAATACTGCATACTCTATTCACATTGATAGATACAGCACAAGAATTAAATACTGCATACTCTATTCACATTTTCTGAGGAAGAAGGAAAAAATATCAAACATTTAAAAAATGTTAACAACAGATAATTTATGACCAATTTAAAAAAAATTAAAGCTATAAACTTAATGATATTACAATATAATTAAATCTTTATAAATTATTAAAAATCTCTGATCCTGACTATAGTTATCTTTGAAAAGTATGACTAGTACAAATAAATAGCTAAATGACAATTAGAGTTTACCCTAAAATTGCCCAAATAAGTGAACGGTCCCTTTAATTTGCAAAATGAAACTTATTCATTAAATATTTTAGATATTATTGGGTTATCTTTTCTGGCCCTTGGCTTGGATAATGGGAGTTAGAGCAGAAGTAAGTACTTTTATATTTTACTTCAACAAACGTATTACTCACCGAAAAATCGAATTTTGATGACCCAAGCATCTTTGCAACCTGGTGTCCCAAACTATGAAATCTGCTACATAAATAAATAAATAGTTAAATAAAACTACATGTATAACTACATTCTGTCAGAATATTTTCAGTCGTTATCCCCCTCACCATTCAAAATTCGTCAAAAACGTTTAATATTTGAAATATTTACTTTAAGCATGTACAAAAAGTATTGAAAATAAAGTGCGAAAAATAGTGGATTAACGTGGGTTAATCTCGCTGATTTTTCAACCAGTAACTCTAATTTCCCGTAGTTCTAATTTACCGTAGTTCTGATTTACCGTAGTTCTGATTTACCGTAGTTCTGATTTACCGTAGTTCTGATTTACCGTAGTTCTGAACCAATTTTCAGTGTTTTGAATATTAAAATCAACTGTAGAACATTTCCGATCTAATGGGGAAAACGAAAAATTTGCATCATGTTCTTTAAATAATAAACGTTTCTTTCTTGTTTTAGGATTGTTTGGTAGTTGCTAAACTAATAGGAATGAAACTTTTAGTGACTGAACTTCCGGCATTTCAAGAGTTGGGTATAATAAAGGTAATAATTGTTTTTTTATTATGTTAAAGAGACTTATGACGGTATTTCAATGAACTCTTCATTAGAGACATGTCCTTCTCAGAAAAGTACCACTTGATAAAAGCTTTGTCAGATCAAGAATTAGGATTTCCAATCAGAATTCCGTTGCGCGGAATTGTGTTGAATTGCGCGGAATCACAGGGCTCGCAATTGCACGGAATCACAGGGCTCGCAATTGCGCTCAAGTAAAATCCTATCAAAAATGCAAAATAATTTTCTCTTTGAAAGTTCCGTTTGGCATTTCTCTACAACTCCACTTGCGCCTTAATTCTTCCAAACAATTTTGCAAATTGGTATGAAAACACTTTTTAGAAAAACGTAAATATCTTTAACAATCTTGATGAGGAAAAGATTTTAAAGATTATCGTTGAGGATGGGGCTACCCCTCTTTCAATGAAGGATAACTTGAAATTATAAATTATAAATTATCTTTTTCAAATAAAATTCACACAGCTATCAGTTTTCAAGACTTGGGTGACTTTAACGAGTCATAAGCCTTACCTTTGATACCAAACTTATACTTTTTTGCAGCCCAAGACATGAACATTTTAGACCTACAAAGCCATTGCTTCAGCTAAAGTTTTTGGCAAAATGTTGTTTGTGAATGAGATATAATATAAATGTAATTTTTTCATTTGTTATATTGTGTAAACTTTAAACCTTGTGTTTAGAAAGCCTGTGGTTTGGATGAGACAAGTGATTTATGTACACTTGAAGAGAGATCCATTACAATCTGTACATTTGCACTTTGTGGATTTGCTAACTTTGCTAGTATAGGTAGGGATGGATCTTTTACATTTTTTTAGAACAATCGTTTCGTTTTAAACAACGACAAAGAAAAAACGAAAAACGTTGACCCTTTGTTAATAATCGTTAACAACCTTTTTAAGACAAAATACATTATTTGGTGGAAAAATCCGAGGTCAGAAAACATTCCGGTTATTTCTCTCGATAAACGAAAAACCGTGAAAGTGAAAAAGAACATTTATAAACTTATCTTTCTGATGGTTTTAAAAACAACTAACAACCATAAGTATAGGTAAACAGTCACTAAACAGTATGGTAGAACCAGGCAATCGTACATGCAGTACGCTGATATATTTACGTCACTGCTTATATTTAAATGTTTAGTGTAAGAAATAATTATTGATAAAAGTGATTAAATTTGCAATTAGATATATAGTGCTTTTTCTCAAAAACTTGTTACTTAAATATCCTTAAAAGAAGGTTAGTAACTGTTTCACATCTAACACCAATAACAGCATGCTTAATTTGTGCATAATTTCAGTACACCAATTACACATGATGATCTATTTGGGTAAACAGTCGCTGTTCAGAAATGCTATAACTTTTTTTATTCAAGTTTTGATTGTTAAAGGGAGTGTTCACGAGTAATGAAAGGGGGTATAGGCTTACGTAAAAATATTTGATGGTGATTACTGCTAATCTTACTTCTATCTATTGCGTCTATAAGGACAAAATTATTAAAAACAACTCATACCGAAGAACGTGGCGTCCATACAAATTCAGAAAGTTGAAATATTCAACTGGGATCGTAAAAAAATCAAATTAATTCAAAAAAATCATTAAGATATTACAACCTATAATCATCGATTAATTTTGACGCAAATATATAGTTGATATTTTATAATACTTTTTATTTGATTTACAAACAATGCAATTTAAAGGGGCGTTTGCGAAAAATGAAAGAGGGTAAAGGCTTAAGGCCAAAAATAATTGCTTTTGATTGCTGCTAATATTTAAACAACTAACAACCATAAGTATAGGTAAACAGTATGTATTGTAATATCTGTATGATTTGTTTGGAATTAATTTGATTTTTTACGATCCGAGTTACATACTGCAGCTTTCTGAATTTGTGTGGACGCTACGTTCTTTGGTAGACACAAAAATAGAACTGAGATGAGTACCAATCTCCATCGAATATTTTTTGACGTAAGCCTATACTCCCTTTCATTTTTCGCAAACACTCCCTTTAGAGTGTTTTCCGAATTAGAAGATTACAAGTAATCAAAGAGAAACTTTTGTATTGAAAGCTTGACTTTATGTGTATGTGTATCCATATGAATAAAGCAGCTTTATTTAAATCAAAAGTCGTCTTTATTGTATTGATATAATCGCCTACTCTTGCATAATAATTAAAATGAAAGTTCGGCTGACAGCAGGTTTTGGCAGAAATGCTTGGAAACACATTGTTCGCATTTTTATTTTGTCCTCACTAATTCTACAAAATCGACAAAATTAAGTTTTGGAACATTTATATACAGAACTCACCTCTGCCCCTTTAGTAAAAATTCAACCTAAAGTCTGACCGCGTCAACCTTGTTGCACCGCCTATTCCTATTGAGTGTCTGCTTTATTAACCCAATGTCAGGGCGATACAGTACAAACTGGGACTGAAAAGGTTTATGGATTCTAATTTGCTTAATTTTCAGAAATCCCCATCTAATATTACTTTGATTTTAAGGCATGCAGATTGGAGGACTCAGTGGGCTGTGTCCAGAGAGAAAATCAGATTTTGCTCAGGTAAAGTGATTTATTCTTTGATTTTTTTTACAATATTTTAAAAATAATTTTTGTTATTACAGGTGGTGTTTCGAGCCATGATAGCAGGCTGTTGGGTGTCTTTTTTAAATGCGTGTATTGCTGGTGCTTTATTGTAGTAAATAAATAATTAATTTAAATTACTAAATGTGAATAGATATGTTGTTTAAAATATGATTGACAAAGGACCCCATTTAATGAATTTGAGCCACGTTGATGCTGAACTACTTACTGCCTACCAGTTCAAATTTGAGCCACGTTGATGCTAAACTACTACCTGCTGGTTCACATTTGAACCACGTTGACGCTGAACTACTACCTGCTGGTTCAAATTTGAGCCATGTTGAAACTGAACTACTACATGCCGGTTCAAATTTGAACCAACAATCGTTGAAGGAAGGATTTGAACCAGCTACAAGGAAATACCTTTTCTTTTTTTCAAATTTAGCTAATATATGATTTAAAGATGTATGAAAGATGTACAAACAAGAAGAAAATGAAGAACAAGAAATATAGAAATCTTAAAATATTTTCATCTGATATCATATAAATACTTTAAAATATGGTAAAATTTATTTAAAATAAATTATTTAAGTTAGTAACTATGAACTCCAAAGTGTTAACTAAAAAACTTCATTTTTATTAACAATCCAAAACAACATTTATCTTATTGATTTTTATTCAAGGAAATATATTATTTATTGTGTTTACAGTAATGAAAAATGTATATAGGGCTGTCAAAACATTTTTATTTTTACTGTACTAAAAACTGTGAATTATTTATCATGAAATCGTTCAAAATATATCAACAACTATAGTTTTACATTTACCCAATATATTCAACCAGAATTCTTGGTAACAGTTTTAAAGATTTTATAAATAAATTCATATTGGCATAATATTTGTAATATTAAAATTTTTGTCAGCTTTTTATGTAAAAGAAGAATTAGGGTATTCTTACAAAAATGTGTGTGCATCTAGTGTTTTGTTTTACCTATATGATTTCAAAAACATTTTATATTTCAAATTCTTTGTACACAGGGCAAAATTTGGTTTTAAGAAATTTATCTACTTAGCTTTTTTCAATCTAAATAATATGAGGAAAAGTGATTAAACACAACGCACTTGTACAATATACACTGTACTGATTGAAAAATATTATGTTTTATTAAAAAACCTTATAATTAACAGATATTTATATACAAAAGAAATTTTATTGTCTTCCAACTTTTGTCGTAGTTTTGTTAATTGAAAATAGAAAGTAAATTCATCAAATGACATGTCGTAACATTCTATGTAGTATGTACATGCTTGTTCATTTTTCAACAAGTTATTAAGCTTGTCCATTGGTTGCTATGAACATGCTTGTCCATTTTTCAACAAGTTATTAAGCTTGTCCATTGGTTGCTTTGGAGAATTTTCTCGCCATATTGGTGGACACATTCTCTATTTCAACCTAGACACACATCAATATATTAATGCAACTGATACTGCAGCTATTTCTAATATTTTTGCTGAAATAACGATGGCACTCCTTAATCCTTTGTACGGACATATATTGTGGAGATATTCCTTGTTTTTCTCTGACTGATATGTGTTCTATGCTGCAGAGACAAGAAAATTAATAATTTCATTTTCTCTTTTTAAGATTGAAAAGATATCTTAAAAGGCAATTTTTTTTTTCAATTTTTCATTCACTTTCACGTTACAGTTATTTAAGTTTGTTAACCAACTAACAGTTATATTTTTTACATTCATAGACTGCATTCTATGTTCATTTTAAAACTATATAAAACAAAGTTTGCCCATCCCAATCAAAATGTTTTCACCTTTACAATACTTCTATCCACAGACTCAAGCTCAGCAGTATCAGTCCTAGATATTAAATATAAACAATTGTACTCTTTTTTTATTTTCTTAACAATCTTTGTTTTAAAGTGCAAACAAGTTCTATCTTACCCAAGATATAAATATGTCAATATTCATCAGAAGAAAAAAAACATTTTCGGCCCCATAATTAGTTTTCATGAATTTTTACCATTGCTCTGATCCTGTTTCAAAATCTGACTGAAATCCAATCTTAAAAATAATCTTGCAAGGAACTTTCACACTGCATTTGTAGATGTACACACGGACCTAAATATATAAGAAATGAGTTTTTTTGTTTATATTTACAGTGGCATGTTTACTGACCTTAGTTTTTGATTTTCCTTGGATGAACTTGGGTAGATGAATGATTGTAGTTTTGTTCATTTTCTTTGAACTTTCAGTTGGACTTGTCATGATAAACTCACTCTCCAACAAAGAATGGAATTCTGGACCTAAGTAGAACTGTGTTTTCAAGCTTTTTCTTCTTCATTTTCAATTTTACCATTCTCTAAAGTAAAGTAAATGCTCCAAAAACATTCAAAAAATACAAAAAAAAGGATTTTGGACAGTGTCTTGATTTGGGTCTGTTTATGTAAAATTTACAGCTGTTTTAAGGGTTAAGTTTTTCAAAAGCTTTTTCTATTTTGTATGAATTAACACTGAAAAAAAAACATATGAAAGCCTTCATGTGTTTTTTTTCAATTTGGCCAGGTAACGAGCCAAAAATTATGCCTTTACAATACAATAAACACAAACTTGTACTTGTTAGAAACCATATTAACTTTTTATCACCTGTTAAGACTGGTGGGCCTCCAACTACAGGAACCTCAATAGGATCACACTGAGGTATATGAAACCCAGTTCCCTAAATAATAATCTTTAAATTACTTATTGTATATTGTTGTATTGGTCATATTTCTATTTGTCATAATATATTTACCAAAACTTGCACTTGCTTGGAAGTTAAATATTTGATTTTCTGAAATTTACAGATAATTTTATCAACTTAACATATTTTAAATCCTGACCTTATGAAAAATTAATTAATGGATCATTTAACAAATCTCTAAAGCCTGAAGCATTTAGAACCACAAATAATTTGATATTGTGCTATGTAATGGGATTAGCCGAATACAAAACCTGGCCTGAGAAGTACCTTAGCTAGAATACTCTGATATTGTATGAGTACCTGAGCAAGATTACCTGAGCGAGAATACCTGGATACTGTCTAGGTACCTGAACAAGAATACCGGCATATTGTCTAAGCACCTGAGCAAGAATACCTGGATATTGTCTGACTACCTAAGCAGGAATACCTGAATAGTGGATATTGTCTAACTACCTGAGCAAGAATACCTGGATATTGTCTGAGTACCTGAGCAAGAATACCTGGATATTGTCTACTTACCTGAGTAAGAGTACCTCAATATTGTCTGACTACCTGAGCAAGAACACATGGATATTATCTAAGTACCTGAGGAAGAATACCTTATTGTCTAACTACCTGAGTAAGAGTACCTCAATATTGTCTGACTACCTGAGCAAGAAGACATGGATATTATCTAAGTACCTGAGCAAGAATACCTTATTGTCTAACTACCTGTGTAAGAGTACCTCAATATTGTCTGACTACCTGAGCAAGAAGACATGGATATTATCTAAGTACCTGAGCAAGAATACCTTATTGTCTAATTACCTGAGCAAGAGTACCTCAATATTGTCTGACTACCTGAGCAACAAGACATGGATATTATCTAAGTACCTCAGAAAGAATACCTGGATATTGTCTGACTACCTGAGCAAGAAGACATAGATATTATCTAAGTACCTAAGCAAGAATACCTTATTGTCTAACTACCTGAGCAAGAGTACCTCAATATTGTCTGACTACCTGAGCAACAGGACATAGATATTATCTAAGTACCTTAGCAAGAATACCTGGATATTGGCTGACTACCTTAGCAAGAATACCTGGATATTGTCTAATTACCTGAGCAAGAATACCTGGATATTGTCTAACTACCTGAGCAAGAATACCAGGCAGATTTTGAACTTGATCTAGAACAAACTTATGCTCTACACTTCCTGGAACCTAAACAAATAATCAAAATATAGAATTATTATTTCATATAAAACTCTATTCAAATGAGATGATCATGGATTTTGAGCTCAGTATTTCTGGCACTTAAAGTTGAGAGGCTCTCTGCTCTTTCCGGGAATGGCCAAAAATAGACTTGAGCAGGGCAAAAGAGTTAATTTAATTTTTTAATGAAGTATTCATCAGAAATTGAGAGGCTCTCTGCTTTTAAAATGAATAGACAAATACAGACTTCCAGGGACAAAACTAAATATAATTTGTAATAAAGTGTTCATCAGAAATGCATGCTCTAAGCAATTCTAAACCATCTTTTGTAAACTTTTTAGAAACTTGATAAAAACTTCCTTTACGAATAGAGTTTTTTCAATTTATTTGTTCATCTTTCGTTAACAACCAATTTTAGTCAGTTTTTCATCAAAATTTTAGATTATTAGTTATGGGAATTATCGATAATTTTCAATATATTTTGGTATTTTTCTTATAGAAAGATCATTTTTATTAAATTTTTGTTCAGTGAGACATTCATTCAGTAAAATCATATTTCAAGAAAATAATTATTTCACTAAATTGCTTGTTCAATAAAATCGCTCATTCAGAAAAAACTAGTGTTTTTTCAAAAGCCTGATCAAAAAAGTATTCGTTCAGTAAAAATAACAAAAAAATAACATTTGTTTGTTCAGTACAAAAGAACGACCGTTTTTTCAAAAGTTTGCTTTAAAAATAGTTTTTTTAGTAAAAAAAATCATCAGCTAAAAAAATATATTTTTTTTTTTTTATCTTTAATACCTCTAGAACAGGACACTTCAGCTAGTATATATATATATAACTATATATGTAAATGTAATTATCATCTTTTATTTTTATCTTTAATACCTCTAGAACAGGACACTTCAGCTAGTATACATATATATATATATATATATGTAAATGTAATTATTATTTATTATTTTTATGTATAATACCTCTAGAACAGGATCCCAAGTACAATTCATCAAATCAAAACTATCATTCACCATCTCCTAAAATTAATGAAAAGATTTTAACCTTATTCCAACAGACGACTTCACGGCAAAAAAACGAGGGGGGGGTATAAGTGCCCCCCTCCCCTCACTCTATTTATCCTTATTAAGATACTATTTCATGATATGTATACATGTAAAAACTTATGTTGCAAGAATCAAAATTTTCTTTGAAAAATCAAGTTATTTAACAAAAAATGTTCGAACCTCAATTGTAGGTAAAACTGAATTTCTTTGCAAAACTTATGCAATCTTCTTCATTGAAGTGAGTGGCTTGTCTTACTTAGAAAAGTTACAAAGTTGAACAGATCAAAACTATTTGAATTATGTTCAAAACAACTTTAGGGAGGATCCCCATTGGGAATAGGATTAAAGGAACAGTAGAGAAAAACGTATTTTCAGGTTTCAGTTTCCTCCTCCCACAAAGAAGTTTACATATATATAGTTTCTGAGTTACAACGGAATTAAGTGTTTGCAACAAAATCAAATTTTTTAATCCTTATATCTTTGTAACCCAATGTCGTAGACCTGTTAGATATAGTTATTAAAAGTTTGTAGCTTAGCTGCATAAACACAACATAAACATATATTAAACCTTAGCTACATAAACACAACATAAACATATCTTAAAGCTTAGCTACATAAACAGAACATAAACATATATTAAAGCTTAGCTACATAAACACAACATAAATATATCTTAAAGCTTAGCTACATAAACACAACATAAATATATCTTTAAGCTTAGCTGTATAAACACAACATAAACATATCTTAAATCTTAGCTTGTATTGATTTCTTTAGAATGATTTCAAACTACTCTCACTATATAAACTGTGTTTTCTTTAATTCTTTATTCAGATGGTGTTACTTGTTTGAAGAGAGTTTGGATGTTTAACTGAAATAGATTGAAGTATTATAGCAACAATATAACATTGATAAGAACAATTTTTATAATGATTTCATATAATTACTTACACGAATGTCATCTATTAAGAAAGAAATCAAAGTATGTTTACATCAGCGTCCATGGTTGGTTTA